>NC_089788.1:45206026-45208526 GCF_040412425.1 Macrobrachium rosenbergii
GCCTTCCTCCGAGGAAGCAGCCTCTGGGTCGGACCCTTCCCTTCAAGGCTGCCCTCAAGAGACTGGCCATCCTTGGGGGACTTTGGGTCTCATCCTTGAAGTTCTTGGGCCCTCTCCAGGCCCGCTTCCCCAGCCTGGCAGGATACCTGCCTTCCTCTGAGGAAGCAGCCTCTGGGTCAGACCCTTCCCTTCAAGGCTGCCCTTAAGAGACTGGCCATCCTTGGAGGACTTTGGTCCTCATCCTTGAAGTTCTTGGGCCCTCTCCAGGCCTGCTTCCCCAGCCTGGCAGGATACCTGCCTTCCTCCGAGGAAGCAGCCTCTGGGTCGGACCCTTCCCTTCAAGGCTGCCCTCAAGAGACTGGCCATCCTTGGAGGACTTTGGGTCTCATCCTTGAAGTTCTTGGGCCCTCTCCAGGCCCGCTTCCCCAGCCTGGCAGGATACCTGCCTTCCTCCGAGGAAGCAGCCTCTGGGTCAGACCCTTCCCTTCAAGGCTGCCCTTAAGAGACTGGCCATCCTTGGAGGACTTTGGGCCTCATCCTTGAAGTTCTTGGGCCCTCTCCAGGCCTGCTTCCCCAGCCTGGCAGGATACCTGCCTTCTTCCGAGGAAGCAGCCTCTGGGTCGGACCCTTCCCTTCAAGGCTGCCCTCAAGAGACTGGCCATCCTTGGAGGACTTTGGGCCTCATCCTTGAAGTTCTTGGGCCCTCTCCAGGCCTGCTTCCCCAGCCTGGCAGGATACCTGCCTTCCTCCGAGGAAGCAGCCTCTGGGTCAGACCCTTCCCTTCAAGGCTGCCCTCAAGAGACTGGCCAGCCTTGGAGGACTTTGGGCCTCATCCTTGAAGTTCTTGGACCCTCTCCAGGCCTGCTTCCCCAGCCTGGCAGGATACCTGCCTTCCTCCGAGGAAGCAGCCTCTGGGTCGGACCCTTCCCTTCAAGGCTGCCCTCAAGAGACTGGCCATCCTTGGGGACTTTGGGTCTCATCCTTGAAGTTCTTGGGCCCTCTCCAGGCCTGCTTCCCCAGCCTGGCAGGATACCTGCCTTCCTCTGAGGAAGCAGCCTCTGGGTCAGACCCTTCCCTTCAAGGCTGCCCTCAAGAGACTGGCCATCCTTGGAGGACTTTGGTCCTCATCCTTGAAGTTCTTGGGCCTCTCCAGGCCTGCTTCCCCAGCCTGGCAGGATACCTGCCTTCCTCCGAGGAAGCAGCCTCTGGGTCAGACCCTTCCCTTCAAGGCTGCCCTTCAAGAGACTGGCCATCCTTGGAGGACTTTGGGCCTCATCCTTGAAGTTCTTGGGCCCTCTCCAGGCCTGCTTCCCCAGCCTGGCAGGATACCTGCCTTCCTCCGAGGAAGCAGCCTCTGGGTCGGACCCTTCCCTTCAAGGCTGCCCTCAAGAGACTGGCCATCCTTGAGGACTTTGGGTCTCATCCTTGAAGTTCTTGGGCCCTCTCCTGGCCTGCTTCCCCAGCCTGGCAGGATACCTGCCTTCCTCCGAGGAAGCAGCCTCTGGGTCAGACCCTTCCCTTCAAGGCTGCCCTCAAGAGACTGGCCCTCCTTGGAGGACTTTGGGCCTCATCCTTGAAGTTCTTGGGCCCTCTCCAGGCCCTTCCCCCAGCCTCTGGCAGGATACCTTCCCTTCCTCTCCGAGGAAGCAGCCTCTGGGTCGGACCCATCCCATTCCTTCAAGGCTGTCAGACCCTTCCCTTCAAGGCTGCCCTCAAGAGACTGGCCAGCCTTGGAGGACTTTGGGTCTCATCCTTGAAGTTCTTGGTCCCTCTCCAGGCCCGCTTCCCCAGCCTGGCAGGATACCTGCCTTCCTCCGAGGAAGCAAGCAGCCTCTGGGTCAGACCCTTCCCTTCAAGGCTGCCCTCAAGAGACTGGCCACCTAGGAGGACTTTGGGCCTCATCCTTGAAGTTCTTGGACCCTCTCCAGGCCTGCTTCCCCAGCCTGGCAGGATACCTGCCTTCCTCCGAGGAAGCAGCCTCTGGGTCAGACCCTTCCCTTCAAGGCTGCCCTCAAGAGACTGGCCATCCTTGGAGGACTTTGGGTCTCATCCTTGAAGTTCTTGGGCCCTCTCCAGGGCTTCCCCAGACCCAGGATACCTGCCTTCCTTGGAGGAAGCAGCCTCTGGGTCAGACCCTTCCCTTCAAGGCTGCCCTCAAGAGACTGGCCATCCTTGGAGAACTTTGGTCCTCATCCTTGAAGTTCTTGGGCCCTCTCCAGGCCTGCTTCCCCAGCCTGGCAGGATACCTGCCTTCCTCCGAGGAAGCAGCCTCTGGGTCAGACCCTTCCCTTCAAGGCTGCCCTCAAAGACTGGCCATCCTTGGAGGACTTTGGGTCTCATCCTTGAAGTTCTTGGGCCCTCTCCAGGCCTGCTTCCCAGCCTGGCAGGATACCTGCCTTCCTCCGAGGAAGCAGCCTCTGGGTCAGACCCTTCCCTTCAAGGCTGCCCTCAAGAGACTGGCCATCCTTGGAGGACTTTGGGCCTCATCCTTGAAGTTCTT
>NC_089788.1:45213526-45226026 GCF_040412425.1 Macrobrachium rosenbergii
TTTCCCTACTGCTTCCTTCGTGATATATATATATATATATATATATATATATATATATATATATATATATATATATATATATATATATATATATATATATATATATATATATATTATTACTAAAGGACCTCATTCAAACTGCATGGTATCTATAGATACCATCCAGTTTGAATGAGGTCCTTTTAGTAATTTAGTTAATGCACAGAACAATTGTGTATGTGATAAAGTTAATATATACGTATGTATACATATATGTGTGTGTTAGTGTGTGTATTAACAGATAGTTAGACACAGAGATAGATGCATAGATAGAAAAAGATATATATATATATATATATATATATATATATATATATATATATATATATATATATATATATATATATATATATATATATATATATATATATATATATATATATATATATATATATATATATATATATATATATATATATATATATATATATATATATATATATATATATATATATACATATATGCATATATATAGTATATAGTACGGATAGGAAGAACAGTCAGCTCATCATTGATATATTTATTAATAGGTGCGCTTCGGGATCACCCATATCCCATCTTTTCTGGCTAAAAAGATACAAAAACACTAATTAAAACTGACAACAGAGCTTACAAAATTAAAATGCTTTAAAGATTGAAAAATGACAATGACAAAACAAGAAATAGATTACCTTCAGTAGTAAAGTCCAGAGGATGAAAACTGAATAAGAGTAAACAAGGTTAGCAAGTAAACAAGAAAGGCGGGGGGGGGGGTTACTATAGTACGACCGTTTTAGGAAGAGACTTTGCCCCTCTTAAACTGACCATTAACCTTCTGACTTCAAGCTCTCATTGTTTGCGCCTGTTATCAAGCACGTGTACTATAATAGAAAGTTCTGAATGAAGTTTTGTTGTCCCACTTAAATTTTAGATAAAAAAAAAAAAATTCAATATATGAAAATGATAGATGCAAGAAATTTGGAAACCTAGATGTGCTTTCATTTTCAGTTTTGTTTATTTGGATGCTGTACTGAGCAATGTTCTTGAGTTACGTCATCTACTATAGTTTTTATTACTGTTCCTTTGCTGTTATCGAAGTCATATAATTGTGATATAGTTTTGAGCTATTATAACCAGATTTCGGCATCGAATGAATACCTACATATACGAAGACTCTGGAAGGAGAGGCAGTTAGAAAAGGGCATCAGGGCAGGCAGTGTGTGAGACGTGTGGAGAGGTGACAGTGAAAGCTCGAAATGACTTGTGAACTTATATAAAATTTCTGAATCCCCATAGACAAAGTGAAATTCTCTAAGTCCAAGAATTTTACAATGTGCCTTTGAACATAAAGACTCAGTAACTACTACCCATTGAAAGGTGGAAAAGTTATACAGTTTAAAGACTAGATAAGTGTATTTAAGGGGAAACATAATTTTCATTTAACCAAAATATATAAAAGGAAAACTTGTGAAAATTTGGAAGATATGCAACATCTGAGCACGATAAGTGAAGCTCCAAGATAGTTAATTATCGAGCTACTTGTTCATAAGGAAATGAAGTATAACAGAGTTTTCAAGAAGCGAATACCTTCCCACTACAGAGTATTTGGTGACAGCTTAGGGGATTATTCGAACTGCACAGACGACAACAAGAAGAGGTAATTAGTTTGTGCTATCCCTAAATCTACCAGCAGAGGTTGATTTTTGCTGGCAAGCAGCTTGAAGATGGTCAGCTAAGTTTGTAATAAGACAAGATCGAACATATCAAAATACGCGAAAGTTGTTTCTCTTATAAAGACAGTTACAAAGCGAAACCAATTATAAGTGTTCCACCAAAGGTTCAGTCATTCCATGCGCAAATCTCCACTCCGAAAATTAAGAGAGTTTAAAATTTAAAAGACAATTTAGCCACAGAGAAGCTCCACAATCATCGATTTTCGTGAAGAAGAAACATTAGTGCATCAAACATAGAAGCAGAAGACGAATTTTACGACTGAATTCAAGAAGATAAACAATTTCATACTTTTTTAACGCAGCAGCCGAAGTAACGCAGCAAGAAAAGCGCGCTCATTTGCTTTGCAATTCGCGAGAGAGAGAGAGAGAGAAAAGGAGAGAAGCCCCAGCAACACAAACGCAAGAAGTTACACGTTTGCCTGACGTCTCCACCCCAGTAAGTCAGCCAAGAAAATCGTAGGGCCACAGAAAACGCCCAGATTCGATGACGGCAAAGATAACTCCTTGAATATCGTCACATAAATAGACATACATAAGATTTAATTTATTTTACTAAAACTAACATGATGTGAATACTTCCGTTTGACATTTTCAAAACACAAAAAAGACTCGCACTTTGAGATTCATTAGATACTTAAATTCTTTGGCAACAAATTTTCCTGCTTTACTAATCAGTACTAATCAACTACTAAGACTTTTCCAATATTTGTATTTACTAGCCTGTATTATATTTAATTTTATTTTGTTTGATTGCAATCAAGGGAGATGTTTAGTTTTTTTTTTTTTTTTGTAATTTTAAAGTGATTTTTAAATTTGCTTTAACTCAAGGGAAGTGTTCATGATCTTTTTTGGTGATTTTTTTAAGACCTGGTTTGTCTTCTTTTTTTTGAGATATTACTGCGATAACTTAATCTCAATTCAGTTGTATTTAATGTTTAAGAATTTACTTGTCATTAATGAATACATGCACAGAAAGAGACCGGCAAGTAATATGGAAGTAAGAACTCCTGTTCATGCGAGAAGACAAAAAAACAAATGAAAATGGTTACTCCTACTCCTTCAGCTCCATCAAACACAGCCTCCAAGGTTGCTCATAAATTACATCCAAATGACCGTATTAACAAATTTTGGGGAAGGAAAGGAGATCACGATGCTTGTAATCTAGAAACGTGGATTGAGCAAGTAGAAACCCATTTGAATAACATGGTTGGAACAGACACAGACAAATTAAATGAAGCCAAAGCCTATCTAGATTTGTCGTCAGGAGACATAGGATGTTACATTCATTCTAGTGCCTATAGAGGAGTTAAGAATTCGGAAGAACTAAAGCAATACCTGAGGAGAATATATTCCACAGTAGGCGAAACAGTTCCTGTTATCAAACTCACAAAGATAGTTCAAGGATGGAGAGCAGACAAAAGAAATTACCTCAGGATGAATCCTCAGTTATTTAGCCATTCCAAGGAATGGAGCCATTTGGTTGCAGACACTCCATGGTCAACGACTTTAGGAGGTCAAAAGGTAATAAAAGTTAAGTATACCTTAGTTTTACCAGACCACTGAGCTGATTAACAGCTCTCCTAGGGCTGGCCCGAAGGATTAGACTTATTTTACGTGGCTAAGAACCAATTGGTAACAATTGAAAACTGCCATAGTCTGTTTAGGTTAGGTTTGTTGTTGGGAAGCCTACCCTCAAAGGCTCTTGAAAAGATGAATCGTACTTGGGGTTTAAAAGACGATGTCATTGAAATTGAAAATGGGGTGAAGAAAATTTTAGGTAGAAATCCGGAGGGGAATGATCTATACAGACCTTTAGTTACTGTAGGACAAGAGAGAGGGGAACCTAGTCATCAGAATAGGAGATCTAGGACACCAGCTAAAAATCAGAATAGGAATCCAGGCAGCACAAATCAAGGAAGACCTTCCACAGTTACATGTTATAACTGCCAAAAGAAAGGGCATTGCACAAGTGAATGCTATGGAACAGGACATAATGCCAGAGATTGTAAGAATAAACCTAGACACAGGTCACAGTCACTAGGTAGAGGTAGAAATCGTAGTCAGTCTCCACAGATAAGAAGGAATAGAAATCAGTATTATAATAGAGATCGGAACAACGACCAAGTTGCAAGCCTAGTAAATTTTTGTATCACTGGTATCGTGGACATTCTTACTTAGTAGAAGAAAAGACTAGAGCATCAACCTTAAGCCAAACTAAGTGTATTAACAAAGTTAATGTAAGAAATTAATATAGTTATAGAACTGTATTTCCCGCCCATGTTGGTTTAGAAAAGCCTAATGCCGTATTCTTTGACACCGGAAGCCCAAAGAATATAATGTCGGAAAAGGTGTATCAGACATATTTTTCTCATTTAAGCTTAAACCCAGTAGAGGACTGTGAAATCACGGATGTTCAAGGAAGCAGAATCGAAGTAGCAGGACAAATTAATTTACCTTTTAAGTTAGGAAGAATCCCACCTAAGGAAAAGGTTCTAGTAGCAAGGGGAATCCATTTTGCATTTGCACACCTATTGATTGGTTATCCAACTATGGCTAGACAAGGAATCACGATTGATGCACCTAGAGAACAATTAGTGATTAGAAGGAAACATAGAAATTGTAGAATAACACTATGTAAATGATTAGAAAAAACAAAGCTCAGAAAAACTCCTTGCTGAAAAGTAGCTTAAAAAAGATGACACAGAAAAGGGATATCAAGTATGTAACACGAATGCACAACAAATCGGTAATAACCTAGAATCTAACCGGGAAACTTACCTGAAATAAGACAGAGAATTAAGAAGTAAACCAGGAGAAAGCACCTGGATAGAATGCACAGTAAATCCGTTATATAAAGGAAAAGAAGTTCTAACCCTTACAGAAGGAACACAAGTAAATGGAATACAATATTCCTCCAGCCTACACAAAGTTAAACATGGAAAAATAGCTTCACAAGTTATAAATAACAGAGGAGGAAAAGTTAGGCTATCACAAGGTACAGAGATAGGTTTAGCAGAAGTATATACTTTCCCTGTTCAAGTAGCAGAAAAGGAAACAGTAGCTGCAATCAAAAAAGAGAACACAAATTCAACTCATGAAACAGAATTGAGAAAAGTAAAGGTATGGACTCACTTGAAAGACACCGAAGAAGACCCTGCTAGAGAGAAATTCATTGAGTGAATATAATGATACAGTTGTCATAGAGGGAGACACCCTTGGCAACAAAGGAGAGATAACCCATAGAATAGATATTCCACAGAATACTAAGCCAATCTACATACCTGCTAATAGAGTAGCACATCCCCAGAAAGAGATTATTGAAAGAGAAGTGCAACAGATGAAGAAGCTAGGGATAAAAGTACCCTCAAAATCTCCGTGGTCTTTCCCACTTTTGCTAGTCCCGAAGAAAGATAAATCATACCGAGTAGTAGTTGATTTTAGAAAGTTAAATAAGATAACTGAGAATGATCCTTATCCAGCGCCATCCATGAGAGATCTTATCACAACCATTGGATCCAAGAAATATTTCACCTCAACAGAATTTTACAAATTCCTTTAGACGAGAAAAAAAGCCTTTGACAGCTTTTTCCACTAGTAATGGCAGATACCAATATGTAAGAATGCCCTTTGGTCTAAAGTCAAGCCCAGTAACGTTTATGAGATTAATGGATAAGATTTTAGGTGATTTACTAGGCAAGAATAAACATTGCTATATAGACGATTTGGTATAGCAACAGATACAAGTGAAGAACACATACGACTAATGACAGAAGCCCTAAAAAGATCGAGGAGAGCAAATCTAAAGCTAAAGTTAAAAAAATTGCAATTTCCTTAAAAGGAAAATAGACTACTTGGAACATACTTTAAGCGAAAAAGGTGCCAAAGTAAATGACTTAAAGATTAAGTCAATCAAACAGTATCCTCACCTAATTGTAAGAAAGACGTAAAATCATTCTTGGGTTTGGCAGGTTTTTACCGAAAGTTTATAAAAGATTTCACTACCATAGCAGCGCCACTGACTGAATTATTCAAAGAACACATACCGTTCTGGTGGTCAACCAAACAACAGAAGGCATTCAATGAACTGAAAGAAAGACTGACACACCCACCAGTACCTAGTTTTCCCGATCTTAATAAAGAATTCTTCTTAGCCACAGACGCATGCTTAATGCAAAGACATGATAACAAATATCATGTTATAGCTTATTGCAGTAGAAAACTAAAACCAACAGAAGTAACTTACTCAGTAACAAACCTAGAGTCTTTAGTCATAATAGATGCTTTAAAGCACTTCAGATACATAATATTTGGGTGTAAGATAATTGTATTCACTAGTCATTCAGCTGCAGCAGAAATGCTAAAAAATCTATATTTTTCCGGACATAGAGCTCGATGGTTTATGACTCCCCAAGATTATGACATAGAAATGAAATATGTGCCAGGGAAAACAAATAAAGTTGCAGACACATTATCAAGATACATCCCACGAGGAGATAGTGTGAATATGATTAGCCAAGAAACAAAGACAAGTGAACCCATATGCAATGTATTTACCATGCATTACACAGAAGAACTTTCCGGGCAAAACTTATTAAGGAAACAAAGAGAGGATGAAGATCTGAAAGAAGTTTTCAGATTTGTAAAAAAAAAATAAGAAGGAATATGTATTAAGACTTTTGGCAAACTATGTGCTGGCCTGTGAAAAAGGTATATCTAGTGCAGGTGGCATTTAAACTGACGTTGGTGGTTTCCGCAGTTAGATACAGCGGGTATCTGACGTGTTCATATGTGCCTTCTGATCACGGCCAAAATGCATGGAGACAATGTGACAGATTAATGGAAGCGTTGTTAAGTGAGTGCATATGTGCACTCTCTAATGTGTAGGTTATCAAGGAACCATGCAATTGAACTTTACTTCGATTTGCAGCTGGCGTGATTCACTCTTTGAGCAATGTTAGTGAATAAGAACAGCCACTGTGAGAAACAGTTCAATGCGGCCATAGAATGTGAGTAGATAACTCATTAGCGCATATCTTTTCAGACATTATGCGGAATACTCATTTTGTGTTGCAGTGAAACCCCTTTGTTCTCCATTATACACTTTTCCCTTTTAAATACTGATTTCTTTAAACACCATTTCAGGTTTTAATATACGCTACATTTCTTTTAACAGGATATCTTAGTTTCAACCTGTGAGGACGAATATTTTGGAAGTGGTGTTCTTTTAACATGCTTTGTGACATTTATCTTGGTCTAGAATAATTATGACTTTTGTATTTTGTTTGGTGACCAGGGTGTTAGTCACTAGGATTGGTTGGCCTAGAATTATTAATTCAATTGATTATGAGTCTGAGTTTCCTTTAGTTATGATTTCCATTTTTATGGGGTGTAAGTCACTCCATTTCATGACTGTAGTTTTTGCTGAAATTCTTTCGTTAAATTTACAAATAAAGGCTAGTATTGTATCACGGTGTTTAATTCCAGCAGGCCTTTGTTTGAGGATAGATACCGTGAGAGGAGTTAACGAGAGAGAAAGAATGTGCTGACCTAATGCTGGTCATTGCTACCAGAGAATCTTAGGGGTGTAAGATGGTATGCCACTGCTCTTAAAACATGTAGAAAGAGATTATGACCCTATTTGACCTTGTTGCGGGGCCATAACATATGATCGTCAAAAGCAAATAGAATAAAGTAAGAAAACTGGATGTCTCATAGATGCAGTGAACATCCTAGACAATGTATTAGTCTGGATGTGTGAAGAATGTGACCCACTCAAGTCTTTTCAAGGTGTAACTCATACAGGAATAGTACCTGAGAGCCTAAGAAGTAAAGTTATTAAACTAATGCATGATGATGACTTGACAGCACATCCAGGAAGAGTTGAGACAGTTAGATTAATTAAAGGATCTTTCCATTGGAAGCGAATTTACAAAGATGTTAGCAACTGTGTGAAAAGCTGCAATGCTTGTAACAGTTACAAAGGAAGAACAGATAAAGAAGTACCTTTAGGGAAGTATCCCATTCCACAAACTCCATTCGAAAAAGTAGCAATTGATCCCATCACTAACTTGCATACCATGAGTGAAGGGAATAAAAATATACTAGTATGTATAGATGCACTTACCAGATATGCAGAGCTAATACCAATAATGGGAAAAGGAGCTAAAGAATGTGCAGTCTCTCTCTTTGACAAAATCTTTTGTAGATATTCTGCTCCACAGCTTATAATATCTGACAAAGGCACCGACTTCAATAATTCACTAGTACAAGAAATTTGTAATGCATTCAAAGTAGAGAAAGTAACAATACAACCATATCATCCAGCTAGCAATGGTTTAGTAGAAAGAAATAACAGAAAGGTTCTAGATGCATTAAGGTATACAGTAGGGGAGGGTCCTGAATGGGATATCAATTTACCTTTAGTCCAATTGTCATTAAATGCTAGAAATCATTCCAGTACTCAAGCAATGGCCATAAAAGCTTTGATGGAATATGAACTGAGATTACCATATGCATGGTTGAATCAGCCAATACAGCCAAATTATTCTGAAGACATCTTGAAGATAAGAGTTAGTAATTTCAAGGTAATTCATAAACAGTTACACAAGAATCTAGAAGAAGCCCAGAAAACCATGATAGACAAGCATTAAGAAAGATTAAAACCAGTAGATTACAAGATAGGGGATGAAGTCTAAATCAAGAAGGAAGTAAGAAGTGGAATTCATTACAAGTTAGCCACTAAATTCACAGGTCTGTACAGAGTCATAGATATATAAGAGCCAAAAGTGAAGGTGACGAAAATAAACAACTGAATACCTTCAACACAAGCTGAATCATTAGAAGAAGGATTTTGGATACATAAAGACAAAGTCAAGAAACTAAAGAAGTCAAGGAACCAGAATTGTCTGATGAATTTGAAGAGAACTTCAACTCCTAAAAAAAGGTAAAGTACCAGGATTTAAGGTTTTTCGTCAGCCACGTCCCCTATTCGCCTTCAACGAATTTTTTTTTTTCTTTTCATAGTGTGATATACCTACAGTGAGACCTGTATTGCTTTTCATATTTTGTGCTGCTTAATTTGCAAAGCATTGACGAGAAGTGTAGCGTAATCGTATGATATTCCAGTCACTGGAATCGAGTTCGATCTAGGCATCTTCTATGAAATTCTTCGATTCCTTCATTACGGTGCTAGTTTGGGTGGAGTAACCATAAGTGTTTCGATTGCAGATTAAGAGTATTCAGCTGTGTATCTGCGTATCATCTTGTGTGTGTAATGGTCCCCATTGCCTCGTTTGCAGCACCTTTTGACAGTGAGCAACCCATTGTATTCCTTCCAGGAAATTCTCCGTCTTTTACTCTTCACCTCATTACACCAGAATTATGCTACCACTCTTCTGATGTGCTTTGTTTTGTAAATATAATTAATTAAGTTAAACCCCAGAGTTTATCTAATCACTCCCCTCTTGAAGTAGGCCTTCAGTCGTATTTGTTGTTTGTAATTTTAGCTGACCTCAAGGCCAGAGTCTAGATTTTTGTGGTAATTAAGGTAAGTTGCATATCATCCTAGTACACCCCATAAATCTAGCAAGACCCCAGCTTTAAAATTATAACAATATATATATATATATATATATATATATATATATATATATATATATATATATATATATATATATATATATATATATATATATATATATATATATATATATATATATATATATATATGAGTGTGTGTGTATTTTATAATACTTTATAATACAATCATTTCATAACCGTCTTGTGAGCTGCATATACTCCTTCCAAGTATGGCAATACTTGCTCATAGATTTTATGAGTCCAATTAACTTTGCTTTAGTGAATCTCTCTCTCTCTCTCTCTCTCTCTCTCTCTCTCATTTTACATAAGCAATTATTGTATAAAACTTACAGCAAGACGGGCTAAGTAATGCCTTTAGTAGTTTGTCACGTACCCACAAAAACAGATGCATAAGAGCTGAATAAGTCACAAGAAAATAGTGTTCTGTCATACAAAGAATTTCTCTTTAGCGCAACCGAATAAAAATCTTGCTGTCACTATTCTTTAAAAGATCGGCTAGAACAGATTCACAAAAATCTGTAAATAATGGACTCACTTTGACATGTAATCCGTTGCCAGACCCTCGAAGTTCATTACCGTCTACAATTTCACCATTTAGGAGAAGAACATCTCTTCCACAATGCTCTCTCTCTCTCTCTCTCTCTCTCTCTCTCTCTCTCTCTCTCTCTCTCTCTCTCTCTCTAGAGAGGGATCATCGGCGTAACAATGAGGGATAGCACTGATGATAAAGACTTCTTATCCAAACCCATAAAAGAGGCCGAATTTCGAAGAGACCGTAATGCTGATGAGATGATCGGCTTTGCCACGCCAGAATGGCTTCATCATCATATCTTCAAAGTTAAACAAATTTCACTTCAAACTTGACTTTGTGCATTGGGGCTTTTCTGGAGGTTTAATTTTCAGCAAATTTACATGACCCTAAAGTATAGTTTCATGCATATTTCCTTTTCTGTATTAGAGAAATGTAAATTGATATCGGTGAAAATGCTAAAAGATCCAGATGAGATCCGATTTCCACGGGAACATTTGTCTCTTATGAAAGTGCCATAAAGTATTACAATCATGAGATATTATAATTTCATTACAACTCAACAGGCAATGAAAGAAAATATCAGTTTATCCCGTAGTATTAAGGAAATGCCGAACTTACCATCTGTGAGCATTAACATTTTCAAATATTTCGTATATATATATCTATCTATCTATCTATCTATCTATCTATCTATCTATCTATATATATATATATATATATATATATATATATATATATATATATATAACATAAATCATAAATTTAGCTAACTTTATTTTTAGCAAGCGTTTAGTTACAAGAGTGTTATAAATGTTTGCTGATGCTAATTTCATCTGGTCATCTAAACAAAATGTTTACTTTTCATAATATATCGAATAAACTATAACTGTTTAGCCATGAAATGACACTGAACTCAGCATTATTGCAAGAAACCTAATTTTACACAAAGACAATTCCTATTATACTTTAGTGAAAATTTGATTTACAAAAGCGTCACACACAAATTAAAAAGTACATAGCTGCCCGCAGTGTTTTATAATTAACATAGATATTAACACAAAAAATAAATAATCCTTTTCTTCAGTGATTATGTATCATCAGCTGTCGCTTGTGTTTAACATTTCTTCTTACCCATTTGACAAGAACCTTGACTAGTTGTAAAAGGGACAGTTACCACAGTAATACCTGGATAAAAGAGACAGTCACCACAGTAATACCTGGATTAAAGGGACAATCACCACAATAATAACTGGATAAAAGGGACAATCACCACAGTAATACTTGGATAAAAGGAACAGACAGAACAGTACTACATGGAGAAAAGGGACAGTCAAAGGGACAGTTACTTCAGTAATTTCTGGATAAAAGGGATGGTCATCAGAGTAATAACTGGGTAAAGGGACAGGCAGTGCAGTAATACCTGGATAAGAGGGACAATCACCACAGTAATACCTAGGTAAAACGGACAGTCACCACACTAATACCTGTATAAAAGGTAGTGTCACCACAGTAATGTCTGTCAGTTCACACACATCTGTTCGAAGGGTAAACTTTCGCATGAAAAAGTAGAACTCTCAGTCGGATCATCAACCCGAACCCCTTCCCCTCTTCCTTCTCCCTTCCCTCCTCCCTTCCCTGTCCCTCCCCTTTCCTTTTCCTCCTCTACATGTAGACTGTATATATATATATATATATATATATATATATATATATATATATATATATATATATATATATATATATATATATATATATATATATATATATATATATATATATATATATATATATATATATATATATATACATATACATATATATATATATATATATATATATATATATATATATATATATATATATATATATATATATATATATATATATATATATATATATATATATATATATATATATATATATATATACTGTATATATATATATATATATATATATATATATATATATATATATATATATATATATATATATATATATATATATATATATATATATATGTATATATATATATATATATATATATATATATATATATATATATATATATATATATATATATATATATATATATATATATATATATATATATATATATATATATATATATATATATATATATATAGATAGATAGATAGATAGATAGATATATATACTGTTCTGTCTGTTCCTTTTATCCAAGTATTACTGTGGTGATTGTCCCTTTTATCCAGTTGTTATTGTGGTGATTGTCCCTTTAATCCAGGTATTACTGTGGTGACTGTCTCTTTTATCCAGGTATTACTGTAGTAACTGTCCCTTTTACAACTAGTCAAGGTTCTTGTCAAATGGGTAAGAAGAAATGTTAAACACAAGCGACAGCTGATGATACATAATCACTGAAGAAAAGGATTATTTATTTTTTGTGTTAATATCTATGTTAATTATAAAACACTGCGGGCAGCTATGTACTTTTTAATTTGTGTGTGACGCTTTTGTAAATCAAATTTTCACTAAATTATAATAGGAATTGTCTTTGTGTAAAATTAGGTTTCTTGCAATAATGCTGAGTTCAGTGTCATTTCATGGCTAAACAGTTATAGTTTATTCGATATATTATG
>NC_089788.1:45231026-45278526 GCF_040412425.1 Macrobrachium rosenbergii
TTTAGAAAATCTAAAAAATACTTACTTTGAAAAAGAGGCTTATTATCACTATTATCTAGGAATTTAATGAAACCACAGGGTCGTAAATGTCAATCCTGGTCTCAATCAAAGAGTCCATTGCAATCTTGGGAATCATTGGCAGACAAAAGTCCTTCATACTCTTCATCCTTACCCCAAGCGAAGGAGCTCTATATGCGTGATAGTCCCGCTCAAATGAGGAAATTTTTTTTCAGTACAAAGCAATCTTGTCTATGGTGTACTCGACAGCCACGGACACTGATTTACTCTCTTCTTTGTACCATAAAAGCCCGTGTTGGTATTATCAGAGTGGGTCATCTCTGAAGGATACGCAGTCCAAGTACCGTAGATGGCCTCAAGTCTTTCATCTTCAAGGCCACCTAAATGGAACATTGGTAAAGCTGATTGGGCAACATTCCAGGAACACAGCTCAACAGATGAGTCTGCTGATGACTTTCCCTGTGTAGGTGATGCTCTTGACTTTTTAAATACAATAATGTTCTCGGCTGGTCTTCAATCTATACCTGGGACTTCGGGCATATTTATCCGTCGACCAATTCCTTGGTGGACTCGTAAATGCCAGGAAAATCATAGAACTATGAGGTCATCTTCCACCAGATACTGCGTACGAAAATGTGGGTATTACCGTGTTGAATTTCAAAAAGCGAGAGCTCACTTCCGCATGGAAATTAATAAAAGCATGAAAGGAATCTTGGACAATTTTCATATCTTCACTAAATTTGAAAACACCTTTGACTTTAGTTTGGAGGAGAGTTAGAAAAATAGCAGAGAAATTTACTCCCTGTCAACCTCCAGTTATCAAGATCATGGTTGTGAGGTAGCGGACCCCCGGTTACTGGCAAATGAGTTTGCTAATCATTTTGCTAATGTTACAAAGAAAAATATGATAGACCCTATCCAGATCAAAGGCGGTTAATGGAACAGGACGAAATTGATTTTAATACATCAAGAAATGAACAATGCAATGTACCTTTAACTATAAGAGAATTTGAATCAGCCTTGAGTAAATGTAATGAATCAGCCCCTGGACTGGTTGATATAACATATTCAGTGATTAAGCATACCCCTGAAAATACCAGGCTTTTCATATTAAGCCTTATTGACCGAATTTACCGAGAACATATCTTCCCTAAGCTTTGGGAGATGTTAAAATTACTGTCTTCATGAAACCATGGAAAGACCCATTCAAGACAGAATTATCGTCCTATTGCATTGACATCGTGTTTGTGTAAGATCACGGAAAAAATGGTGAACACACGTTTGATGTGGCACTTGGAAGGTGGTAAATATCTGTCTCCTGCTCAGTGTGGTTTTCGAATTATGCGCTCCACAACTGATGTATTAGTTCGAATGGAATCTTCAGTATGTGAAGCTTTTGCTAACAAGCCGCATCACTTCACTGTTCTCTTTGATCTTGAGAAGGCTTATGATACAACATGGAGATATGGCATTTTGAGGACCCTTTATGAATGTAACCTAAGAGGCAATTTGCCTCTTTTTATCAAGGCATTTAAAAAAAAATAGGTTATTTCGGGTTCAAGTCGGAGCAACAATGTCAGATACATTTAATCAAGAAGAAGGAGTACCGCAGGGAAGTGTTTTAAGTGTAACCTTGTTTGTCTTAGCAATTAATGGGGTTTCCAAAATGATTCCCCCAGATAAAACATATGCCCTTTTTGTTGATGACCTTCCAATATCCTTTGCAGCAACAAGGATGACAGTGGCTGAACGCCGCCTTCAGCGCTGCATTGATAATATAGTAAAGTGGGCTGAGATGAATGGTTTTAGATTTTCTGCTAGTAAAACGGTAACCATGCACTCTTTGTTCATACATAGGCAGAAAATACCACGTGTTGGTGAAACAATGTTTCTTGGGTTGATTTTTTACAGCAAGCCGACCTGGATTCCACATCTGAACTATATTAAGACAAAATGCTAGAAAGCAATGAATGTGCCTAAGGTTCTGTCTCACACTTCGTGAGATGCAGACCAAACTCAGATGTTGAGATTATATAAAGCCTTGGTCTTTTAACAATTAACTTATGGGTGTGAAGTGTTCACTTCTGCAAAGCCAAATAACCTTAAAATGCTCAATTCAATTCATCATGGAGGAGTAAGGTTGCGTACAGGTGCATTTAAATCATCTCCCACCGAGAGTGCTCTTGCAACTACTGGCGAGATGCTTCTAGATCTTCATTACCAGCGTCTGCTGGTTCGGAGCTGGTACAGATTTCAGAGGCTCTCTAAGTCTTTAACCAGCATTTGCATGAGAAATGAAAGGCACTGGCAGTTTTATGAAAATCACCCCAAGCAATCTCAATCGTTGGCTTTTAGAGTAATTTTATTGTCAGGGAATTAAACACGCCAAGGATGAAGATTTTACTAACAAGATATTCAGTTGGGTCCCCTGAACCCTTCCAGAGGTACAATTTTGTACATATTTTCAGTTTACAGAGACAGAATTGTCCAGTGAGACTATACGGTCAATATTTTTAGAGCATTCCTTGCAACCTGATAACTCCATTGCAGTTTTCACGGATGCCTCAAAGTCAGATGCTGGCTTCGGCTTTGGAGTGACCTTCCCTGACATTGAAAGAAGAGGGAGATTATCATCTGTTGCATCTATTTTTACAGCAGAGCTATGTGCAGTTTTAAAGGCTTTAAAGGAAATTTTAATTCAGAATGGAAATAGTTTTATCATATATTGTGACTCAAGAAGTGTTCTTCAGTCACTGGAATCTTTTAACTATTTAAACCCTCTGATCTTAGATATATTGGAATGGCTGCGTTTAATGAAAAGAAGAGGGAAAGAAGTAAATTCTTTGGGGGTGCCTTCTCATGGTGGGGTGGTTGGGAACAAGCAAGCCAGTCAACTTGCTAAGTTAGCTATCACCTCCCCAGAACCTAGAAGATGCCTTCAGCCATATCGGGATGTATATCCTGTCACTGTTAAAAATAAAAGGTTTTCTAAAGGTTTTCATCACGTGAAAGGGTTTTTCCAATTATGAAAACTTTTTTCAGTTGCTGAGGTGCAGAATAGGGTTTTTGTCCAGTGGAAACCTTTTTGAAAACCTTTAGGCTTATAGGCCAATGTCAGTCGCCTTATAAGTTATTTGTTCGCAAGGTGGAACTGCTAAATATATAAAGCTAAATGAGGTGAACCGGGATGACTATTGCTCCTTTTGGTCATTTTGTTTGCCTTATTTTTATTTTATTTCATATCTGTTTTACTGTACTTTGTTTTCTAAGAAAACGTATGAACCTAACAAACACCAGTGTGACAGGTATTGTTTTGTATAGTATCCAGAGTTGGCTACATCTAGGAACTTTTTACTTTTTATTCTGTAAAAAGAATCGGCGTGTTTTAAGGAAGCAGCGTGTGCATGCACCACTATTTTTTTTTATTTTATGAGATAGTACGGTACATAAGAACTGAGAAAGAGTCATTTTACCTTGTGTCATACAAAATTCAGGCCTTCGTGCGTAGGCTTTTTCCCTTTATATCAAAACAATTAATTATCCATAAAAATGTCATGCAAGAGATTATGATAAAGAACAACTTTTGCAAATACACACACACACACACACATATATATATATTTATATATATATATATATATATATATATATATATATATATATATATATATATATATATATATATATATATATATATATATATATATATATATATATAAAATTCTAATAGCCACAATGCCTCTTAACTTCTCGAATTCTTCGCTCTGTTTTTGGATATGCTTGTAATTTCGGCTTATAGCCACAATGCCCTCTTAACTTCTCGAATTCTTCGCGCTTTTTTGGACATGCTTGTAACTACGAAGCCGAAATTACAAGCATATCCAAAATAGCGCGAAGAATTCGAGAAGATAAGAGGGCATTGTGGCTATTAGAATTACATATGTGTCTGGCAAAAGTGAACAGTAGATTCTATATATATATATATATATATATATATATATATATATATATATATATATATATATATATATATATATATATATATATATATATATATATATATATATATATATATATATATATATATATATTTATATATGTATATATATATACTGACTCATATTTTTTAAACGTATTCCACCAGTTGGTACATATATATATATATATATATATATATATATATATATATATATATATATATATATATATATATATATATATATATATATATATATATATATATATATATATATATATGCATGTGTGTGTGTATGTGAAACTGCAAACAATGATTTCAGATAAAACTAGGCAACACATTAAAAAAACCTATTTAGGCAGCTATAAAAATATTCTCAAAGTCAGAAAAAATCCTAAGATTACGAAAGAAGCAACAGAAAAACACCGTGGAATTCACCGAAAGGAAAAACGTTTACGATCCAGTTGCATAACGTTCAAGGCTGCCATCTCGATTAACTTTTAAGAAAAGGGTTTTGTAGCTTCACTGCCTCATTATGAGCAAGGCATTTTACATGCTTTTTTTTAAGAGACTCGACAAATGGCAAGACACTGCAGCATCAATTTTGACTCTGATCCATCAGAGTTGACAAAGGTCTCTCTCGTATTCCAAAACTGGATGCAACATCAAGGAGAAACAAAAAGGCCGTTGTGGGAAAGGAAAGGGCGTAAGGAGAATTCTTTATCAGGAAATTCTCAGAAAAAGTCCTGATGTCAGAAGGAGTTATTGTTTGATTTGAACATTTAATAGTATCTTGACACAATTAAGGGAGACATTATTATTATTATTATTATTATTATTATTATTATTATTATTATTATTATTATTATTATTATTATTATTATTATTATTATTATTATTAATCTCACTGAGTCACCTCTCTGAACTCTCATAGTGCTTGCAAGAAGGATTCGTGAAGACTGGAATGTAGCACAGTTAAGGAGTTGAAGACTGCATAGACCCTTTGATATCACCTACATTGGGGCACGCTAAGTTGTACCCCTCCATGAAAAGTATTTGATCAGCACAGAGAATATAATGTCAAAATTTTAAATTCATCGGAGGAAAGCGCCTATAATTCCACTGATCAACGTAAACAGATTTCTCAAACCAGTTTTGAGAAATAATTCTCGTTCATCTGAAAACGACCCAAGATATTCTCATTTTGGGTCTTGGAAATGAATGATTTGAATTTTCAGCATAGCAATGTAAAAATAAAGATCATCCACACATTTTGAAATCTAACAAAGAATTAGGTAAATGATTTATTATTATTTATTAATCGCTCCTACCCACGAATTTAAGAAGAATAATGCAGAACACCCACCAAATCCAACGAATACCTGAAAACGACAACCCTGAGAATGGAGATGCCCCTGATGAGCGAGGCGCCCTTCGAGACAATCCCCCGACTACGACAGAAAGAGTAGATAATGACATTATTCATCCGCAGCCCAATAGCAGCCAAACTACCGATGATGTCAGCCGGCATGACATCACGCAACGGCAGGCCAATGGGAACGCTGGAATGAATGACATTCCCAGGTTGCAAAGATCTGTCAGGATCGAGCTTCGCCGCAGAAATTTGGCTTGAAGTTCGCTGACTGCAACCAATCAGAATTCGCCATCCATGACCCCCCGCTGAAGCCCGTGTATAAATTTAGAAGGACCTATGCAATCTGCCAGTCCTCTACTAGCTCCCGCTGGAGAATGACAGAAGAGTCTGTCGAAACGCGTCGCGGCAACAATTGTATAGAACTAACTGTATAGAATATATAAAGAAGCAGAATCCAGATTTTGACTTTTCCCCCATGAAATGACAAATATAGGCGAGCTGTTAGCACGCACCTCCACTGAAGAGAAGTCCGCAATAAGGAAAATAGAAAAAGTCTTCTACAAAATAAATGCAGCTGAAGCAGCAATAATATTCAATAGAACCTATTATTATTATTATTATTATTATTATTATTATTATTATTATTATTATTATTAGTAGTAGTAGTAGTCGAATTCAGAGCATGAACTTTATTCATATGGTACAACCCCGCAGGGGCCATTGACTTGAAATTCACCCTACAAAAGAGTACGGTGTTCATTCGAAAGAAGTAACAGAAGGTAATGGGAAATAAAGAAAGAGATCAATTACTAGAAAAGAAACAAATAAACTACCAACTTAATAAGTAAATAGATAAAAATGTAAGTAAATTATTAAAATACAAGTAGAACTGTCTCCGAAGAAAGAAAAAATCTAGAGCTTTTTTCTATCTCCGAAGAAGAAAAGGGCATTGCTGTTTTCCTAAATCTCAGCAGAGCATAACAATAAATAATCCACCTTTAAAATGTTCCCTTTCTGATTCTTCTGTTTATTCCTGGAATGGATGTTTCCAGGAGGCTGGAAAAGAAAAGTGACTTATACTTTGACGCTGATGGGAATTTATCTCTCTCTCTCTCTCTCTCTCTCTCTCTCTCTCTCTCTCTCTCTCTCTCTCTCTCTCTCTCTCTCTTTTGAACTCAAGGGATTACGTTGAGGTCGGACGTGTTGCAGGTCTAACACGGGTTTTTACCAAAAAAGAAGGGTTTTTCACCTTTAGTGCTTATACCTCTCACAGCATTGTGTTAACAGTGTTTCTTCGTAATATCCGGCGCACAAGCCGGATAGTGTTGTGTATTTGCAGATATATTAATCTATATTCTGCTCCAATCAGTGCCTTTGAAATCTTTCAAGTTATAATTTCTCTAGGCCTATTGGCACTGGGAAATGGGCAAAAAAGTAGTGTACGTGTTATCGCTTGGGCCTTCCATTTACCACAAAAATGTCATCCAACCAATCTCCAACCGTCGCGCCGGTGACCCTGGCACCTAACGATACCTGTGCCTCACACATAAGTTCCGTACTTAAAAACAGTTGTCTTTATTCTATACAGTACCAATCGAACCATTCCGACGTCGAGTCAGTTATACAATCTGTCAGTGCAACCTTCTCCGATGAGGAAATTAACGTTGCATAAACAGAATGCAAAGATCTGATACCATTCCATTCTCTGGGAGCGATCCGCGAAAAGCTTATCTTCTCTCAAGAAAATATCATATATCACTAAGTGGCTAAGGATCTCCTGGGTGGAAATCTGCCTCGTTGACCCTCACACTCTACCTCCAAAAGGGCCTGCTGACCTAAGCCTGCCTGCAGTGCAGTGTACCATACGGCAGCCAATGCCTCTCAAACAGCAGTAAATGCCTGCCAAATGGCCAGCAAATGCCTCCCAAACGGCAGAAGATGCCTCCCAAACAGCAGCAAATGCCTTCCAAAAGTGAGCATATGCCTCCCAAACGACAGCAAATACCTCCTAAACGTCAGCGAATACCTCCCAAATGGCAGCAAATACCTCTCGGACAGCAGCAAATATCTCCCAAATGCCAGCAAATGCCTCATAAACGTCAGCAGATGCCTCCCAAATGGCAGCAAATGCCTCTTGGACAGCAGCAAATATCTCCCAAACGTCAGCAAATGCCTCCCAAATGGCAGCAAATGCCTCCCAGATGACAGCAAATGCCACCCAGACTGCAGCAAATGCCTCCCAAACGGCAGCAAATACCTCCCATACGGCAGCAAATGCTCCCAAAAGACAGCAAAAGCCTCCCAGACAGCAGCAAATGCCTCCCAAAAGACAGCAAAAGCCTCCCAGACAGCAGCAAATGCCTCCCAAAAGACAGCAAAGCCTCCCAGACAGCAGCAAATGCCTCCCAAAAGACAGCAAAAGCCTCCCAGACAGCAGCAAATGCCTCCCAAAAGACAGCAAAAGCCTCCCAGAAAGCAGCAAATGCCTCCCAAAAGACAGCAAAA
This sequence comes from Macrobrachium rosenbergii, assembly GCF_040412425.1. Taxonomy (NCBI): domain Eukaryota; kingdom Metazoa; phylum Arthropoda; class Malacostraca; order Decapoda; family Palaemonidae; genus Macrobrachium; species Macrobrachium rosenbergii. Next base: position 45,238,901 of record NC_089788.1, read on the forward strand.
GCCTCCCAGACAGCAGCAAATGCCTCCCAAAAGACAGCAAAAGCCTCCCAGACAGCAGCAAATGCCTCCCAAAAGACAGCAAAAGCTTCCCAGACAGCAGCAAATGCCTCCCAAATGGCAACAAATGCTACCCAAATGACAGCAAAAACTTCCCAAACGGCAGCAAATGCGTCCTAAACGTCAGCGAATGCCTCCCAAATGGCAGCAAATGCCTCTCAGACAGCAGCAAATATCTCCCAAATGACAGCAAATGCCTCATAAACGTCAGCAGATGCCTCCCAAATGGCAGCAAATGCCTCTCGGACAGCAGCAAATATCTCCCAAACGGCAGCAAATGCTTCCCAAAAGGCAGGAAATGCCTCCCAAATGGCAGCAAATGCCTCCCAAATGACAGCAAATGCCCACAAGACTTCAGCAAATGCCTCCCAAACGGCAGCAAATACCTCCCATACGGCAGCAAATGCCTCCCAAAAGACAGCAAAAGCCTCCCAGACAGCAGCAAATGCCTCCCAAATGGCAACAAATGCCTCCCAAATGACAGCAAAAACCTCCGAAACAGCAGCAAATGCCTTCCAAATGGTAGCAAATGCCTCCCAAACAGCAGCAAATGCGTCCTAAACGTCAGCGAATGCCTCCCAAATGGAAACAAATGGCTCCCAAACGGCAGCAAATGCCTCCCAAATGGTAGAAAATGTCTTCCGAATGGCAGCAAATGCCTCCCAAACGGTAGAAAATACCTCTAAAACACAAGCAAATGCTTCCCAAATGGCAGCAAAAACCTCCCAAACAGCAGCAAATGCCTCCCAAACGGTAGAAAATACCTCTAAAACGGCAGCAAATGCTTCCCAAATGGCAGCAAAAACCTCCCAAACAGCAGCAAATGCCTTCCAAACGGTAGCAAATGCCTCCCAAAAAGCAGCAAATGCCTCACAAACGGCAGCAAATGCCTCCCAAACGGCAGCAAATGCGTCCTAAACGTCAGCAAATGGCTCCCAAATGGCAGCAAATGGCTCCCAAATGGCAGCAAATGCCTCCAAAGTGACAGCAAATGCCTCCAAAGTGACAGCAAATGCCTCCCAAAGAGCAGCAAATGCTTCCCAAATGGCAGCAAACGCCTCCCAAACAGCAGCAAATGCCTCCCAAATGGTAGAAAATGTCTTCCGAATGGCAGCAAATGCCTCCCAAATCTCAGCAAATACCTCAAAAACGGCAGCAAATGCTTCCCAAATGGCAGCAAAAAACTCCCAAACGGCAGCAAATGCGTCCTAAACGTCAGCAAATGCCTCCCAAATGGCAGTAAATGGCTCCCAAACGGCAGCAAATGCCTCCAAAGTGACAGCAAATGCCTCCCGAAGAGCAGCAAATGTCTCCCAAATGGCAGCAAATGTCTCCCAAATGGCAGCAAATGCCTCCCAAATGACAGCAAATGCCTCCCAAACGGCCGCCAATGCCTCCAAAGTGACAGCAAATGCCTCCCAAATAGCAGCAAATGCTTCCCAAATGGCAGCAAATGCCTCCCAAACAGCAGCAAATGCCTCCCAAACGGCAGCAAATTCCTCGCAAACGGCAGCAAATGCCTCCCAAACGGCAGCAAATGCCTCCCAAATGGCAGTAAATGCCTCCCAAATGGCAGCAAATGAATCACAAATGGGAGCAACTGCCTCCCAAACTGCAGCAAATGTCTCCTAAACGTCAGCAAATGCCTCCCAAATGGCAGAAAATACCTTCCAAACAGCAGCTAATGCCTCCCCAAACGGCAGAAAATACCTCCAAAATGACAGCAAATGCCTCCCAAACACCAGCAAATGCTTCCCAAATGGCAGCAAATGCCTCCCAAACAGCAGCAAATGCTTCCCAAATGGTAGCAAATGCCTCCCAAACGTTAGCAAATGCCCTTCAAACGGCAGCAAATGCCTCCCAAACGGCAGCAAATGCCTCCCAAACGGCAGCAAATGCCTCCTGAACGTCAGCAAATGCCTCCCAAATGGCAGCAAATGCCTTCCAAACAGCAGCAAATGCCTCCCAAATGGCAGCAAATGCCTCCCGAATGGCAGCAATGCCTCCCAAACGGAAGCAAATCCCTCCCAAACAGCAGCAAATTCCTCCCAAACGGGAGCAAATCCTTCTCAAACAGCAGCAAATGCCTCCCAAACGGCAGCAAATGCCTCCCAAACGGCAGCAAATGCCTCCCAACCGGGAGCAAATCCCTCCCAAACTGCAGCAAATGCCTTCCAAACGGGAGCAAATCACTCTCAAACAGCAGCAAATACCTCCCAAACGGCAGCAAATGCCTCCCAAACGGCAGCAAATGCCTCCCAAACGGCAGCAAATGCCTCCCAAACGGCAGCAAATGCCTCCCAAACGGCAGCAAATGCCTCCCAAACGGCAGCAAATGCCTCCCAAACGGCAGCAATGCCTCCCAACCGGGAGCAAATCCCTCCCAAACTGCAGCAAATGCCTCCCAAACGGGAGCAAATCACTCTCAAACAGCAGCAAATACCTCCCAAACGGCAGCAAATGCCTCCCAAACGGCAGCAAATGCCTCCCAAACGGCAGCAAATGCCTCCCAAACGGCAGCAAATGCCTCCCAAACGGCAGCAAATGCCTCCCAAACGGCAGCAAATGCCTCCCAAACGGCAGCAAATGCCTCCCAAACGGCAGCAAATGCCTCCCAAACGGCAGCAAATGCCTCCCAAAGCAAATCCCTCCCAAACTGCAGCAAATGCCTCCCAAACGGGAGCAAATCACTCTCAAACAGCAGCAAATACCTCCCAAACGGCAGCAAATGCCTCCCAAACGGCAGCAAATGCCTCCCAAACGGCACAAATGCCTCCCAAACGGCAGCAAATGCCTCCCAAACGGCAGCAAATGCCTCCCAAACGGCAGCAAATGCCTCCCAAACGGCAGCAAATGCCTCCCAAACGGCAGCAAATGCCTCCCAACCGGGAGCAAATCCCTCCCAAACTGCAGCAAATGCCTCCCAAACGGGAGCAAATCACTCTCAAACAGCAGCAAATACCTCCCAAACGGCAGCAAATGCCTCCCAAACGGCAGCAAATGCCTCCCAAACGGCAGCAAATGCCTCCCAAACGGCAGCAAATGCCTCCCAAACGGCAAATTTTCTCTCAGAAAAAATCGAGGAAACAATTAATCTTTCACTAAAATGGGACACAATCAAGGGATTACACAAATCACTCGACAGTTTTAAATCTGTGGAAACAAATAAGTCCTTCACTGATCTGTAATGCGATCAAACGATTACAGTAATCATTCGACAGACTTAAATATGTGTAAACAAATAACAGTCTTTCACTGATCTGGGACGTGATCAAAGGATTACATGAATTATTCAACAGTCTTAAATCTGTGGAACCAAATAACAATCTTCCACTGATCTGGAATGCGATCAAAGGATTACAGGAATCATTCGACATTCTTAAATATGTGGAAACAAATAACAATCTTTCACTGATCTGGAATGCGATCAAAGGATTACAGGAATCATTTGACAGTCTTAAATATGTGGAAACAAATAACAATCATTCACTGATCTGGAATGTGACGAAAGGATTACAGGAATTATTCGACAGTCTTAAATATTGTGGAAACAAATAACCGTCTCTCACTGATCTAGGACGTGATCAAAGGATTACAGGAATCATTCGAAAGTCTTAGATCTATGGAAACAAATAACAATCTTTCACTGATCTGGAATGCGATCAAACGATTACAGTAATCATTCGACAGACTTAAATCTCTGGAAACAAATAACAGTCTTTCACTGATCTGGGACGTGATCAAAGGATTACATGAATTATTCAACAGTCTTAAATCTGTGGAACCAAATAACAATCTTCCACTGATCTGGAATGCGATCAAAGGATTACAGGAATCATTCGACATTCTTAAATATGTGGAAACAAATAACAATCTTTCACTGATCTGGAATGCGATCAAAGGATTACAGGAATCATTTGACAGTCTTAAATATGTGGAAACAAATAACAATCATTCACTGATCTGGAATGTGACGAAAGGATTACAGGAATTATTCGACAGTCTTAAATATTGTGGAAACAAATAACCATCTCTCACTGATCTAGGACGTGATCAAAGGATTACAGGAATCATTCGAAAGTCTTAGATCTATGGAAACAAATAACAATCTTTCACTGATCTGGAATGCGATCAAAGGATTACAGGAATCATTCGACAGACTTAAATCTCTGGAAACAAATAACAATCTTTCACTGATCTGGAATGCGATCAAAGAATTACAGAAATCATTCGACAGACCTAAATCTGTGGAAATAAATAACAATCTTTCACTGATCTAGAATGTGATCAAAGGATTACAGGAATCATTTGACAATCTTTAATCTTTGGAAACAAATAACAATCTTTCACTGATCTGGAATGTGCTCAAAAGAGTACCGGAATCGTTCGACAGACGTGCAGCAGGCCACCAGACTCCTTTGAAAGAGGCATCTATTATTCGCTTGCCTCAAAACAACACTAGAGAAGTGAAGGTGCGACGTGAGATCGAGGTAACCGTACCCTCCCAGGTGGAAAACGCCCTCTCTGCCTTTCACGGGCTCCCATGCAAAATTAAACAAAAAGTGGCTTACAGGATTAACTAAATATTTTAACACCTCGATGTTCTTAAAGGCGAAAATTTCGGTCCTAACATAAAAGTCTCAAGATATAACCTAATCCGGGACCAAACGCCACCCCCAAGGGTACTTACTGTCACTCCATGTAACGGTGTGGGAGCAAATGCCAGCCAACTTACCATAGTTAGCGACTGCCCACCACTCCCGACCAACGCCCCATCCACCCAGATGGTCAACCAATTCATTTCCCAACTTTGTGAGTAGACATGGCTATATTAGATATAATTCTATAGAATATTTTTTGGCCTCAAGCAGAACATACGGCTCCTAAACGTGTTCTGCAAAACTTCAAAGGCACCATTGCATTACAAGAAACGCTCCTATGGCCACATGACCTTGATATCTGTAATTCAGTGCATGAAGACTTCAGAGCTTTCTCGACCTCATTGATGCAAGTTACGGATCACGTCGTGACCGGTTGCCAAAAAGGGGGCCTATCTTTCCTGTACTGAATGCGATGACCTACAGTGTGATAGAACGCTGGGTCTTCAAGTGACAGTCAGGAACTCTGAGATACTAATAATTTATGTTAATATGCCCTGGGAAAATAACAATAATTTTGATCAATACGGCATGATCCTAGGTGAGTTGCACATCATTATTCACGATTCTACTGCCGATCATTTTTGTATAATTGGGGACCTTCATTCTCATCCCACAAAACAATTTTGTAACTAACTTACTCGCTTCTGTCAAAATCACGCTCTCCACAGTAGTGATGTAATGCTCCTCCCTCCCTCTTCCTATACCCAGGACCCACTCAGACAGGTCAGACGGCACGCAGGTAGAGCTCGGGGCGGGATTGAGTGATGACGTCAGCTGCACCTGTACATGCAGTCCTGTGCGCCAGTCTCACCCAAGCCATCCTCGTGTGTACACCTTTTCATCGTGATCTTTTTCCACTAGACATACTTCAGTGCTGCAGATATGCCAAACAACTGTTCAGTATACGGGTGCTATAATACAAGAACAAAAACATCAGGATCAGACATACGATACTTCCGTTTTCCAAGGGCAAAAGAACTTAGACAACGATGGATTCATTGCTGTTGTCGCACTGATAGCATAAACGCTGATAATGCAGTGGTATGCTCTGTGCATTTTGCTGACACTGACTACAAAGATGACATGAAACCCAGACTCCTTGGAATCGATACTCCTAAATGACAACGAACATTAAAGGATGATGCAATTCCATCTCTCCTTATGCCTCAAGGTAATTAAACTATAAAGCAGTATTATGTATTAGTGTGTGTGTGTGTTATGGCGTTGTTACAGTTTTTTTTTTTTGGAGGGAGGTGTTGTGTTTGAGGAATTATTATGTATTTATAGCAATGTAGAGCAACTTTTGTATGTTTTGTTGAACTGTTGGAACTTTGTATTTATGCAAATGTGTCATTGCTTCGACTTTTTGTTGAACCATTTTTGAAGGACTTTCATTTATGCAGTTTTGATCACCAAGTTTAAATTTTAGTGCATTCTACTGTACCTTCGTTCATGTACAAATCTCTGGTCAAATAACGATCTATCTATCGGTCTATATCTATTTATCTATCTGTCTACGTAGTGTAAGGATGTGTGTGTGTGTGTGTGAATGTGTGGCCAAGGATAAGAGGTGGATAGATGAAGTAAACAGAGGTAAACTGTACGCTCCCTCAGGGTCATTTTATTCTTAATTAACTCCAATGAGGGAAGTATTTCAAACTGTGCGTGGAGTCAGTCTGCAGGCGGGAAAAGAATGCTTTGAAAATATTGTATCTGAAATTGAATGTGCGGGAGTTGATTTATCAAATGATGTCATAGTCTTCTATGCCAAAATATCAGTGTTCTTTAAAATAAGGAAGTTAAATAATGATATTAGGATAAATAAGAAGAAAGACAAGACTTGCAGAAGTGAAAGTAAAAAAAAAAAACATATGAAAGTGATAAGGTAATGGTATGCAGAACAAACAAACATAACTGTGTTAACCTGTGTACGTACACCATTTATACATAAACTGTGTACAGTAAATAAACTTTACAGTAATGTAATAGTTATATATTTATTCCCCTTTCAGAAATATACTATAGACATGATAAATATGCTGTCGTTAATCTAGGATATTCAAATCAATATCGAGAGAGGGAGAGAGAGAGAGAGGGCGCAGACAGGTGAGTTGTGGATCAGCTGACGTCACTGCGCAGAGGAAGCGTAAATCGGGTCTCTGTCCGTCTGACCTGTCTGAGTGGGTCCTGCCTATACCTATGTACAAAATAGAACGGACACAATTACAACCTCCTGGCTGAACCACTTGATCACGTCTCCACACTAAAAATAAGTAAATAAGTTTCAAAAGAATTTCATATAAAAATATCTAATATATATATATATATATATATATATATATATATATATATATATATATATATATATATATATATATATATATATATATATATAATATATATATAATCATATTTAATCGAATACATTATCAATGCTTACATATATTTTACATGTATAATTTAAATTTTGTTGAGGAGGCCCGCCTCCCACATAAAGATATATAGCTGCCGTATATTACAATCCTCTCCGAGAATCGTAGCTAGAATAAAATGACCTCTGACACGCCCCCAGGACAGGAACCTATGCCTCAAATTCCCAAGGCTGGGAATTTGAGCAAATGTCTTACAGTCAAGGGCACAGTAAAGTTATCGCAAAATGGAGGATTTTCAAAGGACATCAAGAACCCATGAGTGTGTTTTGTATGTCCAATCATCATTCTGCATAACACCGTTTCTTGTCTCCTTGGCATATAGAGATATGACCAAGGAGACACAGATGACTTGATACTGCGCATTTTTTTGATTTGCTGCAATATTTTCCCACATGGGCTGCCAACACTTTTTAATTTTCGGACTTACTACACTGTTAAAAATAAAGGTTTTCGAAAGGGTTTCTCAAGAGTTTTCATTGTGTCCCGAAGAGCTAACCTTTTTGTGGTTTTCATTAAAACCTTTTCACCAAAAACCTTCACAAAAACCCTTGGAAAGGTTTTCGTTAAAACTTTCACAGGGTATGAAAGGTTTTAATAAAAACCTTATGGAAGGCACAGAAAAGTTTTCATAAAAACCTTTTTAAGGTTTTCACGGGTATATATTAGTTTCCATCAAAACCTTTAGAGGTTTTAAGCAAAACCATTTCATTGACTAAAAGGTTTCTGTTAATAGCATCCCCTATACGCCCCCCTCAACCCTTTAAGCCATTATTTAAGCATATTTTATGACCACAAAAAAGTTAAGTATATCTTAGTTTAACCAGACCACTAGGGCTGGCCCGAAGGATTAGACTTACTTTTACGTGGCTAAGAACCTACTGGTTACTTAGCAACGGGACCTACAGATTATTGTGGAATCCGAACCACATTATGACGAGAAATGAATTTCTATCACCAGAAATAAATTCCTCTAATTCTTCTTTGGCGGCTCGGAGAGTCGAACGCTGGGCCAACAGCATGCCAGTCGAAAGCTCTACCACTCCTCCAAAGAAGAACAAAAAAACTAATGCTATGAGATAACCACATGTGAATCCTGTATAAGGCTTTTTCAAGTGTCATTTCAAGTTTACCATTCCTAGAATTTTCCATCATGTCCATTTAGCAATGAAACCATTTTAAAGGAGATTTTGTGCAGTTTTCCAACCATATTTGATGTATAATCTATTAAAAAACGTATATAAATCATTATTGTAACTTTAATAATAATTTGTTTTTATTGTCAATAGCTTTTTTTTTTTTGCATGTTTGTCATATTTGTGTGTATACATCCAAGGAGATAACATGTCATATGATTGATTGTTAGATCTAGTTGTAGGCAACACCAAATACTAAAACAAGGGTAAGGTCCTAAAATTTTACTGTACGCAGGATATAATTTTTACAAGGCATATAATTTCTATATAACCATAAATTATGACCAAATGCATTTGAAAGAAACCACTCTCTCGAGTGACGAGTCTCGAGACATTGTGATCATGTGATGTGGGTAATCAGGGTTGCAAGATTTTAGTTTGAGTTTGTTAACAAACACCACAAAGATTTATCACCAAATTGAAGTTTTTGATTGCCAAATTAAAACCTTTAACTAGTTAACCATTATATGTACACGTACATATATACTAAAAAAACAATATAAAATTATCACACTTACCTTTTAAATTTGGTAATAAAAAGTACCAAATGGCAACTTCATAGGATATACTGTTTGGTCGGTGCAGGCGTCAAGATGTCTGCGACTCTGCGTAGTCATTCACGTCAAATGCCCATCTGCACTGTCGTGAACTAGGGTGCTATCCATACAAAGTAGAATTATGGGATATGATTTAATACAGAATATGTTATGTCTTCATAGTCATGAACCTGCATATATTATGGAAATAGGACATATTATGGAAACAGTGAGCGCCAAAACGGGCTTTCACAGGAATGCTCGCCTAACAAAGCATAATCTTCCAAAATTTGTTTTATAGCATTTTCAATTCACTTTGATGCAAAATAAAAGATTAACTTTATATACACAAACACACACGCACACACACACAAACACACACACACACACACACACACACACACACACACACACACATATATATATATATATATATATATATATATATATATATATATATATATATATATATATATATATATATATATATATATATATATATATATATATATATATATATATATATATATATATATATATATATATATATGTGTGTGTGTATATATATATATATATATATATATATATATATATATATATATATATATATATATATATATATATATATATATATATATATATATATATATATATATATATATATATATATATATATATATATATATATATATATTTAAGGGACATATATATTCAATTCATAACTGCCATACTATAAGATGTGATGAAAGAGAGATAACTGCAAGATGGTACTAGGTCAAACCGACAGTCGCAAAATCATTGCATTCAGCAAATAGTTTGGTTACCTCAGCTGTTCGGCTTGATGAACACACAATATTGGCTCTGGTATGTGAAACAGATGACCGAGTTGGTATGTGAGTACATAAGTTCGTACGTTAGAAAATATAGATTTTGTGTCTAATTCTGCCCAAAAATAAGTCTGATCGTTCATTAGCGAAGCTAGAGCGAGATCGTCAAGACGTGGTTTTGAGTGTTCCAATCTCTTAGAACTGGCAGAATAAGGTAAAGTTCAGACTCTTCTCTTTTTTTCTATGTGAACTGTGGACTTGTGATTTTTACCATGTTTCAAGACACTTATGAACTTGTGTGGAAAGTTTAACATAACCATTCATGCCACTTTAATATTCTATTTTATTGTGTATTGCTTAACCATTATTAATCATGCATTTTAGACTTTCGTTATTATGTTTTGCACTTGTATATTTTTGGGAGATTACTATTGTGCTTAATTCTTTCGACAGATGTCGGTGGTGACACTGTGGTGACATTATGATGATATCTGTGGAATTGGTGTGGTCATAGAGAGGACAATGCAAACCTTTGCAATGTCGGTATTTCTCATGCGGTTGACTCAAGACTAGACGTTTAATGTCTAAGGCTTTTAGCTATAGTAAGACTTTTAGTCAGAGTTAGATTATTTTGACTTGATAATTCATTTATGATGCATTTTAATCTTTTCTTTGTTCATTCATTACTTGTTGGTTTGGTTTGAATAATAAATCTATTTTTGTAGGAAAGATTGCGTTTCCTTTGGATATCCATTTCTTTTTTGAGGATGATATTAGAGAGAGAGAGAGAGAATGCGCGAGGCGAATGCTGAAGACGAGAGAGAGAGAGATTTGCTGAGAGGAAAAAAAGGCGAGCAGTGTCTGAGGGGGAGGGTCTGTGTGGGTGAGTGTCAAGGAGAGGGGTCAGGGTCGAATTACCATGCGCTCCTGAAAATAGATCGCAAAGGCACGTTATGTAAACATTTCTACATGAAATGCTGAGTCTGTTAGGAGGGGTATCACATATATATACGTACATTCATGCATGCATTTGCATATGCATATGATAAATATGCTTATGTAAATATGTGTAAGCTCTCATCTATATCAAATACATATGCGCATACCCATGGCATTTTCATACTATATGTATTTATGGTTTCTTTACGAAATATAAAAAGGATTAGAATTAAAAAAATTACTAAACAGACAAGAATAATATGAAGAATATGACAAGGGAATTTTTTTTTAAAGAATGTGACGAATGTTTCGTCATGACCGTTTTAGATACGACCTAATGCTAATGCATGGAAGAGATTTTTTAGCCTTGGCAGGTAACTCTTCTAGGAGAAGGACACTCTGCAATCAAACCAGCTGGTGGAAGGGCCCCTTCAGCATTGGTAGGCAGCCCCTCTAAGAGAAGATTACTCTGAATACAAACGTTGTTCTCCAACCTTGGACTGTGACATAGCTATGTTACCGTGGCCTTCCATGGTCTTGGGTTTGAGTTCCCTTGCATGACGGTACATTCAGGTATTTTTTCTCTTTTTAGTTTACTTTCCTGTTTTTTTCTAAAAGTGTGTAGGGTGGCTGATGAGGAAGCAAAAGTTGTTTAGTGGATTATCAAGATAGTGCCTTCTTCTTTACCTAATCTTTTTCTTCTAGGCTTATCATAATTTCCAAATCGATCCTGACTGTCCTTCCCCAGATGTTGTGGCAAACTTGGTGGGTTTCTTATATGCCTTATAAGGTATGCTAGCTCCACCTTATCAACCAGTTATTTCTGGCATTTTTTCAGTGACAGGGTTAGTTTTATTAATACTTCTAGTGTAATTTTTATAAATAATGGAAATACTGATGTTGTTGTTGATTGCATTATTATTGTTTATTGTTCTGTTGATTTTTATTATGTTGCCTTATAACAAGGTGGCAAGTAAGAGGCAGAGTCAAGGTGTATTCTGATTAATTGACACAAAATCTCTGACAGGTCAAGAACTCTTTCAAGCGTAAAAGTAGCATTTGACATTTGGGAGAAACAGAGATATCTATATACAGCCAGGTGTATTACCTCACAGCTGGAAAATAGTTAACAATTCTATATGCAAATTAGAAAGAGAGCTAAATACATATGATTGGAAAGCTTGCAATGTCTGAATAGTGCTGGATCTGTGTTTCTTGAGATTTTTGTTTTGAAGCGAAGATGCCCTGAGTGTCCCGGCAACCGAGCGAGACCTCACAGTAATTGCTCCCCCGCCCCCCCCTCCAGAAAGTAGGCCTAGGCGAGTGGGTCACAGTCTGGGATGTAGGCTGGTTTTAATCTGTCGCTGGAGACCCAGGTGATCCTCCCATCCGCCATCAGCTGGTACTTTTTCTCTCTCCATTGCAGTATGTGGTGTCGTCCTGAGTAGGCTGGAGAGAGGGGTGCCTCGTACGCATCTATTCTTATGGATGCATACTTTGTTATTTTGAAGTATTCGGCGACGTATTCTTTCCTTGCTATGTTGTATGTTGTTCCTCCAGCATGATGTTTTCCAATGTTCTACTGACGTCTGGAAGGGTCAAGGGCTCTGTCGGGTTTTGAAAAACATCTTCCAGCATTGTCAACTCATGCCCATAGAGTGCTTCTGCCGGCGATGCATTGAATGCTGCGTGCAGGGCTGTTCTTAGTCCCAACAAGACCCACAGTAATTCCTTTCTCCAACTCTCGCCTTGACATCTGGCAGTGATTGCTGATTTGAAGGAGAGGTACAGCCGCTCCACCATACTATTCGCTTCTGGGTTTTATGCTGTTGTGTGAATGAGTTTTGTCCCTTGGCTGGTGGCGAGAGAGCCCCATAAGGCGGTGGTGAAGTTGGCTCTTCTGTCGCTCATCATGTACTGCGGTACTCCATGTCCGCTGATGGAGCCTATTAGTGCTCTCACAAAACTCTCTGCTGTCTGCTGCCTTAATGGTATTGCTTCTGGCTATCTGGTATTCTGGTCGATGATTGTGAAGAGATACCTGTACCCCTTGAAGGGGGCAGGATTTCCTACAATGTCAACGTGGATGTGGGCCAGTCGTCGCTGTGTTGTCTAGAACTCTCCTATGCCTGCTTCTGTGTGCCTCGTTACTTTTGATATTTGGCATGTGAGGTATTCTCTTGACCACTTTTTGATGTCTGCTTTCATTCCCCACCAGATGTACCACTCCAACAGGGTTCAGGCTGTTGATCTGCCTGATGGGTGGGACAAGTTGTGGGCAAGGTTGAAGGCTTTCTTTCTTAACCCCAACAGCAGGTAAGGGTGAGGGCGTCCGGTGCTCATCTCGCATGCGATGGTCGTCTCTTCGTCATTGATGGATAGGTCACTTCCCATAAGGGTGAGGTTCTCCCACCAAAGTCACTGTAGGTCCACGTCATCCAGTAGTCACCACAGGATTGCCATGTGCTGTCAGGTTTTGGTACCATGCAGAGGGGAGATGCCCAGGCGCTGGAGGCTTTTTGGCATATTCTTGCGCATTCCATGTCCTGGAAAGCTTGTTTGGTGTCGGCGAGTTTTTCTGGGACCAAATGTCTGAAACGGGCATGCACTAGATGACCTTCAGTGACTATGTGTTACTGGACATGGTGCTTTGTGGGTTTGGTCAGGTCGTGCTGCAGGTCATCCTTAAATACCTCCGAGAACTCCTGTAAGAGGCGACTTATCTCTGGTGCTGGAGTTGGAGTGAGCCAGAGTGATCAGCTACTGTTTTGCTACATCCACCAGCATGTTATGGTCTTTTAGGAAGTCTGCTCGTAAAAGTATGATTGTTACATCTGCTGTGATAAGCATCCAGGTGCACTGCTTCCCGCCAAACCATAAACTCATGGTCCGTTTCCCGTATATTTTTAGCAGGGCTCTGTTGGCAGTGGACACCTGTAGAGTGCTGAAGGTTGGGTTGAGGCGTTCGTGCGGGTTGGCTAGCTCGAATGACTTGCATGTGCTGGTGTCGACCAGGAACCCGGTATTTGATCTTTTGTCTGTAATGAAAAACATGTTGAGTCTTTTTGCCTATACCTGGAAGAAAGACAATGGAAGGCAGGCGCAGTTTCTCTAACAAGGCAACCGGTCTGGCCACCACTAATGTTTAGTTTGTTGGGTCACTGTTGTGACCCTTTTGCACGTTTTTGACATGTGGCAGTCACTTTCACATTTCCGGCTTCATTCCCGAACCTCCAGTGGAAGAAACAAATGCCCTTGGTATGTTCTTCTGTTTTGGGCTTGTACTTGGGTTTGTTTTTCCACTTGAAGCTCCAGTGGCAGTGCATGGGGGCAGCAGGGCCCTCTGGATCGCTTTCGTCTCTACGTCAGTCTGCTGCCGACTTGTGGGCCAGGTGGACAATATCAACCATCTTCAGAAACTTGTCGAGGTCCATGACTGATGCGTTGGGGATGGCCACAACTGTTTGGCGGGGTAATTTTGTGAGTAGGACCTCTCTCACAAGGTCCAGTGTAGTCTCTGGGTGGCTATCTGTGGCGGGGTCGTAACTAGCCACCACACTTGCTTGTAGACTTGCAATGGCCACTGATCTCCTGTTGCTGCCCCCACATTGTCTAGGACCTTCTTTGCTTTTAGGGCAGACAACATGCCGAAGGACGACCTTTGTTGGTACTTCAGTGCTTCGTAGGTGACGGTGGTATTCTGGTCGGCGAGTCATTCCGTGATTTGTTCAAAGATGTCGTCTGGCAGGAACTCGAGGATGGCGTCGGCTTTCCAGGACGTGGAGGAGATTTTCTTAGACCTGAAGATGGTCTCTACTCTGAAGAACCAGGCCTCTGGGTTGTGAGTTGTGAACAGTGGCAGGTGGATGCTTGCTGCTGCTGTGGTGTTGTCGCTGGATGGACTGGTGCTGGCAGTGTCACCAGTATAACGAGGTGGCGAGTAAGAGGCAGAGTCAAGGTATATTGCGAATGTAAAAGTAGCATTTGACATTAGGGAGAAGCAGAAAGATATCTATATACAGCCAGATGTGTTTTCTCACACCTAGAAAATGATTAACAATTCTATATACAAATTAGAAAGAGAGTTCAATACATATGCTTGGAAAGCTTGCAATGACTGGCATGCATTAGTAATTACAGTTCTAACAATGTCATAAAGTAGCTCTGAAAAATGCATAAAAGATTACTTGAATCAGTGCATCGTGTAGATTTTGGTTTTGAAATGAGGATGCCCTTGAGGGTCACGGTGACCGAGCAGGACCTCACAGTGTATTGTTGTCAGTCTATTAGATTTGCTACTAATTTTGTTAATTTTTATTTCTTCAGGAGACTTTAAGCTGAACCCTGGGCCTGCTACTCATTACTGTAAGAAAAACTGCAGAATACTTTACTCAAATATTCTGGGCCTAAGGTAAAATTTCATTGACATCCAGAGTTATGCCCATAGCTGGGATTTGATATTTTTATCTGAGAATGGGTGGTCTGCTCTTGAGTTCTGTGTATCCTCCCATTTTGTCCAGCTAATTGAGGAACCCATGCATATCTCTGGTGATATATTAGACCTCATATTCACTGTAAAGTCCAAGGTCTGGTAGTATATAGGTACC
Organism: Macrobrachium rosenbergii; assembly: GCF_040412425.1. Classification (NCBI taxonomy): domain Eukaryota; kingdom Metazoa; phylum Arthropoda; class Malacostraca; order Decapoda; family Palaemonidae; genus Macrobrachium; species Macrobrachium rosenbergii. Next base: position 45,254,153 of record NC_089788.1, read on the forward strand.
TCCGACCACTGCGCCATTGAGATGGACATATCTGTCAATCAGTATATTCTTAATTCCACCAATGGAAAAATGGTCTGGGTGGAATCTAGAGCTAACTGGGATAGTATTACTGAAGCATGTCAGGAACTTAATATTCCAGATACTATATCAGATCCAAATCCCAAGAAGAAGCTCAATGAAATTCTGATGGCCATTTTAGAAAGATCATTAAATTCAGGACAAATGACCAGACATGGTTTGATGATACAATGTAGAAGAGCTTACCGTGACAATTATTATTGTTATTTTTAAAACAGTTTAACCAGACCACTAAGCTGACTATCAGCTCTTATAGGGCTGGCCCGAGGGATTTGGATGAAATGATAGGTCTAGGCCAGAGGCCTAGCACTGGGACCAAATAGGTCATCAGGTATGGTGATGAATGAATGAAAATGAAATTAAAAACTGCACAAAGGCATATGCTCTCATGCTAGAGCACACTCACATAATAAATAATTTTATACTCATGTTTCCATTTTTACTCACTAAAAGGGTATATTAAAATTCAGAATAAGTTAAGTAACATTTAAAAACTTAGTTGTTTTAAAATTCATTAGACACCCTAAAGGTTTTTGTATTTTTATTATTTACTTATTTTTATATTTTATCAATTAAATCATAGCTCCTAATGAACATTAAAATTGGTATTACTGAAAATGTAGATTCTGACAAAATTTCCTCCATTGATTTATTTCCAAAATTTGATTATCACTGCAGTTCTATTTTGGACACTCACACAATACATGCTTGACTGTCATCAACACTTTGTATTCTTGGCATTCGAGAGGAGGGCCACGTGTACTATTTATTAAGTGTCCATGTGTCAAATGAGTATGACCTATTCAAAGACACATCAGAATTACTTGTGTGTCTCTCTCTCTGATATGATGAACTCCATTTCCAACACTGGATTTTATCTGTTTTAATTCTCAGGTTGTTCATCCGTAATTTTGTCTTTTACTTACAATGATTGTTTTTATATACCTTACATAGCCACTAATAGGGGCGTTTACATTAACTCTTGTCATGTGGACCTCTTCCCTAGCTGCTTTATCTGCCTCTTCATTTCCCTTAATCCCTACATGGGCAGGGATCCAACATATTTCAATATTTTTTCCATTATTATACAATTTTTGGAGTAAAAACTTAATTTGTTGTACAATATTACTTTTTTGGATTGCAACTTTGAATGGCTTCTACAGGGCTTATGGAGTCGCTATAAATCACAAAATTATTAAATGAGGCTTCTTTAATTATTTCTATGGCTGATGCTACTACACATAGCTCAGCTGTAAATACTGAGGCATTATCAGGTAGAGGGAACTAATACGTTTTGTCTTTGGATACTGCAGCATATCCCACTCTACATTGAGACTTAGATCTGTCTGTGTATGTTGCGCAATGTGGACCTTTTCAGATTATATGTTCTACAGTATGTTGTCTATGGTGTTCTGGGATATATGAGTAACTTTTTGATAAATATTTTAAGTGTGTGCAAATTTTAATTTTATTCATATTCCAAGGAGGAGGTAATTTTGCTATTGAAGGTAGCTGTATATTTAAATTCAGTGACCCAAGCGATCTTCTAGATCTAATTGAGGAAGGTGGTAAATGATTGTTAATAAATACATCTCTTAATTCAAATAATTTTTTGGTTGGAAAATCACTCGTCTGAATTCTCAGGGCACTCTTTATTGTTACTGATGTCATTTATTGCTAAAGTAAACAGTGTGCCACTAAGGACGCTTCCTTGTGGAGCACCATTTTCAAGTGGAAATGTACATGACAATGCATTATCAATTCTCACTTGAAAAGTCCGATTTGTCAAAAAGTTTAGGATGAACCTGGGTAAATGTCCATGGATGCTGTTTTTATGTAACATTTTTAATTTTAATATTGCATATCTCCATGTAGTACCATATGCCTTTTGAATGACAAAAACGACAGCTATAGTAATTTGTTTTCGTTCAAATCCTCTTCGTATGTTGTCTAAGTCAGAGAGAGAATCCACTGTAGATCTGACACATTGTGACCTGAATTGAGCGGGAGTCAAAATTTTATTTTCTTAAATGTGCCATGTTAGTCGAGCATTAACCATTTTCTCTAGTAATTTGCATAAGCAACTTCTTAAAGAAATTGGTCTGCAATTGTTTACATTACTGGGATCCTTTCCAGCCTTGGGGATAGGAATAATTATAGTTGTACACCATTCATCAGGAAATAAATTTCGAAGCTATAAGTAATTATAAAACTGTAATAAGTATGACTTTGCCAAAGGTGCTAAGTGGCAGATTATTTCAAAACAAATATAGTCACCTCCAGGGGCAGATTTATTGCTGTTCAAGAGAGCAAATTCCAGCTCTTCCATACTGAATTTTCTGTTATAATATATATCTTATATGGTTTCAAAATTTATTGTTATTAATTCTATACTATTTTTCTTTGTGCAGAAGTGTTCATCTAAATTTTTATGGCTTTTTCTAAGTTTTCTTCTATAATATTACTTATTTCTTTTGGATCAAGTATTCTTTTCCCATCTTTTAATATGGCATGTCTAGGTGGTTTATCTTGGGTACCATTTATTTTCCCAAATTGTTCCCATATTTTTTGTATGGGAGTCTTAGTAGAGAGATCTGATACATATTTCCCCTCATGAAATGATTCTTCCTTGAATTACTTCTTTTTTCAATTTTGCAGATATTCTATTAGATAGAGGTTTTAATGTATCAATGTCTAACAATAATATAGTTAGTTTTGTAAAATTTCTTCTAATAATGGTAATGTTTTATTTATTTTACTGAACTTTCTATTCAAATTATCTAATCGCTTTCCAATCTGGTGTTTTTCTTATTAATTCTGTTATTTTTTCAGACCATCAAGAGACTTTTTGTTTTGTTTGATGAGATTTTGATTTTGGTATCACTTTATCAGCAGCATTTTTCATGGCATCAACAGGAAACCTATTTGTTTCATTATAATCTTATATATATTCAAATGGTGGGATATTTATTGTGTGGAATTCATATCGCTCCCAATCTGCTTTATAAATGTTATATTGAGGGACATGTTTGGCGGGATTATTTTATAATAATGAAATTAATATTGGGAAATGATCACTGGTATGCAAGTCATCAACCGTATTCTAATCCAATCTGTCTACTATGTTTGTTGTACATGGAGTTAAGTTTATTGAGGAAAATGTTCCATTTGTTTTTGAAAAATATATGCTGATTTCGTTATCATTTATACAGCACATGTCGTTTGAATCTATGAATTCTTCTATTTTACTTCCTACTCTATTTGAGTTTGTACAGTTACATTTCCATATTGGGTTGTGGGCATTAAAATCACCTACTATTAATGTAGGTTCCTTGGCATTATTAAGTAATTTTTTAAGTTTATCAATGTCGTAATTTTTATTAGGTTGGTTGTATAAGTTATAAATTACATAATTTATCGTTTTTTATTTGGATTTTAATACCTAATATTTCCAAGTCAGCAATGTTTACAGATACTTTGTCATAAACTACTTTGTTATGCACATATATGGCTGTACCTAAATTTCCTTCTTCCTCTCGTGATGTAGATGCTAATGTGTATTTACCTATAGTCGAAATTGTTTTGTTGACATGTTGTAAACATAATATCATTGGTTCATATTCTTTTAGTAATTGTTGTATTTCTCTTTGGTGTAATCTGGTCTGTATACCATTTACGTTCCATTGTATGATATAGCTACTGAAAATATTATGTTACAGTGGTCGAGCTATGCTTTCTTTTTTGTAATATCAACTTGGATTTTTCCAATAACTTACTCACGACATTCATTTGTTTTTCTTAATAATGTATTAAGTTTTCAATGCATATGCAACCTTTGTCATGGGTACTCAAATCAGTTGTTTCTTTTTTTTCTATATTTCATAAAATTTCTCATAATGTTTGTTAAACCATATTTGTTATGTTTTTGTTATTATTGCATAATTCAGTGAAACAATTGCATAATTCAGTGAAACAATAAATATCTCTACATGTGTTATCATGTATATTTGTTCTATTTTTTCTTGTTGTACTAAATACTGATGATGGAATAATCTCTTCTCCCTTGACATAATCATTCTTATGTATGGCATGGTTCTCTTCCACTTCCTGGGTACTTTGGATATCCGCATCCATAGGTTTTATATTATTTTAGGAGATAGAGGTATATTCTTACTTGTTTTTGTTCTTTCTTCATATCATTTATCTTTAGTTTAACCGCTGTTTCTCTAACAATTGTTGGTTTCTTCGTTATGGGTGTTGTCTCCAAAGGTCTCTTTTTATCTTTAATTTCCTTTTCTACCTCTGTGGTAGTATCTTCTTCTGCTCCTAGTCACAATAATACTTCAAATGAATTTGATAGAATATTATCCATATCATTTCCACCTGTTTCTTGATTCTTCACTATTTTAGTTTTTTTTCTGGATAGTATTAATTTCTTCTTGATATTTATTTTGCTGCGTTTTGTTATTTCTATCAGTATGTGTTTTTGTTTCATTATTGGTTGTTGATATCGAAGAATATGTAAGTTTCTTAGCAGGATCTTTGGCTCCTCTCACTTTTAATTCTAATTTAGCCTCTTTCATGGACATGCCTGTTCTTTCTTGTAACATTTTCAATTCCGTGTTGTATATGTAATACATGCCTTCTTTGGATTTTGCATGATGATTCTGTCCACAGTGTACACACAGGTTCATTGCACTTCCACTGTGTGGTATGTTCAGGAGATCCACAATAAGAGCATACCGGTTCATTATGACAGTTTTTTTTGTGCTCATATTTACTGCAATATTTTACACTGCAGTGGCTTTGAGCCAAAGGGTCTTAACTCTCTGTTTTGGCCAAAAATTTTATTTTTTGAGGTACATCTTCACCTTCAAATTTTATTTTTGCTATTTTAATATTTGTTTATTGCAATCCTGGACCTTGGGGTGTCTTGTTTTGAGAAAGTCTAATAGCATTTTCTTATCCATTGGTTCGTTGTTATTTTCGGGAAGTACAATGGTACCCTGAATGCTGATCATGGTATCGTGTTTTTCCACTTTTATGTTAAGATTTTCTATATTTTTCAAAGACAAACAGTCTTCAGACTGACTTTTTGTTGTGGCTTCTATAAGCCAAGTCTTCTCCTTTATCTGAACAACATTTCTGTCGTTGGATGCTTGTTTTTAATAAATAATTTTCTAATCTTAAAGCTAAAACATTTTGTTCACCTTCCATGGTTAGAAACCTTGACCAACTTCGATTCCCAAAGAGGGAATCGAAATGAGTCAAGGTTGGGTCATGACAGTATTTAGGTATTTTGTGTCTAGTAAATGGTATTAATGTTTTAAAATCACTCTGACTTTTGTGATTTGAGCTTTCCTTAGAATAGTCCATATCCTTGTAGAAGTCGTAGGGATGTTTGATATGTTTGCCATATGATGAAAAATATAAATTTCGTCCAGGATGAGGTCTCTCTCACCAGGGAGGTCCAACGGTGGGGAGGAGCAATACTGTTACACACAGTGGTAACTTCCCTGGGATCCTCACCTGGATATACACTATATCCACATTACCTTGAGGGTCATCAGTCCGTCGAGATTGGACCCAGCACCGAAGGCATGGTTTGACATAAATATTTCCCCTCGCTCGACCATGTCAGGTACTCTAGTCTCACGAGTGGAGTGGCATGTCGTCCAACTCCACCCTCCATCAAGTTAAAAGAGCAGTGAATTCAGTAATCTAATAACATGCCAAGGTCGTCAACGGAATTGGAAAAAGGGAAGGGGAAAATTTATAGGAGGAGGAGTAAAGGAGTTACAGGTCCCAATGTTCAGTTGAATCCACAGCAGAAAGAGTAGGTGTAAAGAAGCACACACTCCATGCAGTGGACTCCTAAGCTCCCCACCTCATCAAGGGGTTGAGATCAGGGGGTTACCTTAACAAACAGACCAAACTCATCACATGTAGAAGAAATAATTCACATGAAAATTACACCATTTTTGTTGAGTCTCTCCATGCTGCAAATAGACTAAATTGGCATCATCTATTTGTGGGTCAGGCTCATTATCCATTCCTCCATTGCTAACAGATGATGATAGATTGGTTGCTGGCTCTAAGGCAAAGGCTGAACTGCTTTATCGAGCTTTTAAAGCTAAGCAATCAGCTGAGGATGTGCCTCTCCCTGATACATGTCATCCTGAATCTATTCTTTCAAAATTTTCATTGTGCTCTAGGGATGTTAAGAAAATTCTTGATAATCTTAATAGCTGGGGTGGAGAAAACCCTGGTGGTTTCTTCCCTTTGTTTTTTGAAAAGGTTTCTACTTTGTTGTCTCCCAAAGGATGGCATATCTGCAGACTGCAGTAACTATAGGCCAATTTCTATTATCCCTGTGCTCTCCAATGTTGCAGAAAAACTTATTTTTAAGCCATTATTTAATTATGTAGAATCTAAAGGATGGTTTGCTGATAGTCAATATGCATATAGAAAGCAGTTAGGCACCTGTGATGCTCTTTTATATTCAACATGCCATTTGCAAGAGAACCTTAATAAGGGTTTTGAGTGTAGAGTAATTCAAATAGATTTTAATGCTGATTTCAATTTAATAAATCACAATTCACTTATTTATAAATTTTAGAATCTTAGAGTGGGTAGATATGTTTTAGGTTTGTTTCACGATTTCCTTACAGGTAGGCAGCAATGGCCTGGTATTGATGGGATCTTTAGTGAACCAAGACCTATTGTGTCTGGAGTTCACAGGGTCGAGTTTTTTGATCTACTGTTATTTTTAGTGTATGTAAGTGACATGGTTGTTGGCCTGGAAAACAAGAAAGAATGTTCAGTATGCCGATGATGCAACACTTGTGAGTGAAGTTAAGTCTCCATGTATGAGAAATGAAGCTGCCCTTAGCCTCTATTGGGACATGGAGCAGATTAGTGAATGGTGTAGTCTATCCTTTGCATGTGACGACTGGATCCGACAGAGAGGGTGGATGAGGTCATTGAGGCCCAACGGCCATGAAGACAGTCCAAGCAGGTGTTGTGGAGTGCTTATAGCTTAACGAGACATGAAGAAGTTGAGGTCATCCACTGCATCAGTGGAGGTCTCCAGATGTAATGGTTTCTGTGCTACTGGATCAAGGTTTCCACTGCTGAGAGGGTGGGATTACCCTTGTGAAAGGGCTCTTCCACTTTAAACAAGCTCACACACAGGTGTCTGTGCAATCGGCTAACCCCCAACTTCATATCATGTCTCGCGGCAATGGAGGTGGCGAAAGTGACAGGTGGAGGTAATCACTGGGAGTTATGGTCACAAGTCTGCATGCAAGAGGCCTGGGATTATACTCTGGCAGCACCTCAAGCAACTAAGCAGCCTCCTCAGGGTTGCACTGCTCACCCTATTAAGGGAGGGGAATAGAAAAGGTGGCCCAAACTTTGCCTGCCCCCAACCATCAGGCCAGCTTACCACGGATGGATGACTTACCCACTTGCAGTTGTTTTCAGCAAAGAAAGAAAAATCTCATTATTGAGACGTGAAACATATGTACCTTAATGGACAGAGATAATGCCAACAGACCAGAGAGAAGAACGTTACTCATCGCAAGGGAACTGGTGAGATACAACATCGACATTACAGCACTTAGTGAAATTAGACTCGCTGAGGAGGGTTCAATCTCAGATTTGGGCAGCAGATACACATTCTTGTGGAAAGGCGAGGCCCAGAATGAAGACAGAATCCACAGTGTTGGATTAGCTATCAAGACTAGCCTTCTGAAGCAGATCCCCGGGCTTCCTACTGGCATCAGTCACCATCATTAGTGCTTACACTCCCACCATGGCAAGCTCGGAGGAGATCAAGGACCAGTTCTTTTTCTTTACAGACTTGGACAACCTCATGCTCTCCATGCCAACTAATGACAAGCTCATCTCATTGGGTGATTTCAATGCCAGAGTTGACAAAGACAGTGAGCAATGAAGAGGAGTGAACAGCAATGGTCTTCTATTGCTGAGTAAGTGAGCTGAGCATGACCTATTCATAACCAACACTATGTTCAGACTGGATGACAAGTACAAGACCACATGGATACACCCTCGAACCAAACATTGACCTCTCATAGATAAGTCATCACTCGCCGACGCAACCGCAGTGCCTTTCTCATCACCAGGGCAATGCTGGGGTGCAGATTGCTGGACGAACCACAGGCTTGTTCGAGCTAAGCTCAACATTCGAATAGTCTCCCACCACTGCAAGTGTCCCAAAACCGTTAGAGCAGCCTTCAACGCAGCAAGACTCATGTCACCCAGCTATCAACAAAACCAACCTGGAGAAGTGGAGCCAGTTCAAGGAAGTGACCACAGAGACTGCCAAGGCTGTCCTTGGTCCAAAAAAGAGGGTCCACCAAGACTGGTATGATGAAAATGATAAAGCCATACAAACCCTGCTAGACAGAAAGAGAAAGGCCTTCATAGACTGGCAAAAGCACCCCAGTTGCCCAGCACTTTGAGACAGATTCAAAGGCTGTCAGGCCAGAGCCCAGAGTGAGCTCCGCACTATGCAAGATCAATGGTGGGAAAAGAAAGCTGAGGAAGTACAGCACTACATAGATACCAACAATTCAAAAATGCTGTTTAGAACCATCAAGATGATTTACTGCCCCTCCATGGGAGGAACAGCCCCTCTGCACTCTGCTCTGCTGACAGCTTCACCACTATCAAGGACAAGGAGGGAATTAGTGCCTGGTGGGAGGTGCACTTCAGCCAGCTGCTCAACCTGCCTTCCACAGTTGACCAAACAGCCATACAACAGATACCTCAGAAACCTACAAAAGGCAACCTCGACCTACCTCCTACCGAGGAAGAAGCCGGGACTGCCATAAAACAAATGAACTGCAGCAAAACACCAGGGAAAGATGGGATCCCTGCGGAGGATTCAAATCCCATGGAATCTTAGCCTTAGGAGCATTATATGATGTCCTCTCAGCCATCTGGGAGACAGAAGACATACTCACAGACCTAAGAGATGCAACCTTAGTGGCACTCTACAAGAACAAAGTGTCCAAATCAGACTGTGGTAACTACAGAGGAATTTCTCTACTCTCTGTCACCAGGAAAATCCTCGCCCACATCCCCCTCAATGGACTGATCAACATCCCGGAAAGCGCCCTGCCTGAAGCCAAGTGTGGCTTTCGTCCTGGATGCAGTACCATTGACATGGTCTTTGTGATAGGTCAGATCCAGGAAAAATGCATTGAGCAGCAGATACTCATAGCCCTGAACAAAGTGTTCGACACTGTCAATAGGGATGCTCTTTGGACCATACATTACTCAGTTACAGCCCCTCCATGCGAACATGACTGGACAGGTCCTTTCCAACAGTGATGTCACAAACACCTTTCATATTACAAAGGGAGTTAAGCAGGGCTGTGTTCTCATGCCCGTGCTATTCAACTTGTTCTTTGTGCAGGTCCTACTGTATGTGGTGAAGGACCTCGACCTGGGTGTGTACATCATATACCGTTCAGACTGCTCAGTCTTTGACCTCTGCCACCTGTCCACCAAAAGAAAGACCCTTGAGAAGCTCATCCTTGAAGCCCTTTTTGCTGATGACTGCCCACTCATGGTACAAGAGCAGAATCACCTATAGACCATCGTAGACCGCTTCACAGAAGCATCCCAGCTATTCGGGCTAACTCACATATTACTTTTGAGAAACATCTAATGAAAATTTCAGCAAATGCCACACGACAGTTAGATATTGTATGAAAGGCCTCATATATTTATAGCAGTGATAAAATCAATGCAACATGTTTTAGGTCATTTGTCCTTCCTTTACTAGAATACCATTCTCCAGTATGGATATTTGCTGTTGTCTGAGATTTATCTTGCTGGCAAGTTTTCATAAGTTGTATATTAACAGCGATCTTTTACCTTCTCAACTGATCCTTGATCTCCTTTTCCTCCCAAGAGCAACCATATTTGCTGAACAGCAGAAACAGTTCCAGAGGTCCTTTATTCTTCACACCGTTGGACAGTGGAAACAGTCTCCCCAGGGAGGTTGTGCAACTGGAACTTCAATTAAGCGAAAATGCAGTACATTACTACCCTAATACTATTCTCCTTGCATTTTAATACATTTTGATCTGTTTATTAATTTATCAATTTATTTTTTTTAATAAGTGGGATCTCTTTTTCCTGTATTTCCCTTTACCTCCTCTTACTTCTTCCTAATGGGCACCATATTCTTCGCAGGCTTGAATTTCAAGTCATTGGCCCCTGATGGCTTGTTCCATATGAATAGGGTTCATGTTCTGAATAATAATAATAATAATAATAATAATAATAATAATAATAATAATAATAATATAATAATAATTCATGCAGAAGAGTGTGCTGTTTGAAACAGAGCACATAGTGAGAAAAGTGATGGACTCCTAAGGAGGCAGGATGCAACCCGGAACCCTACACTATAAAAACACCCAGACCAATAGGATGACTGTGATAGACAATAATAATAATAATAATAATAATAATAATAATAATAATAATAATAATAATAATAATAATAATAATAATAATAATAATAATGCACAGTATGTCTGTATTTTCGTGGTCTGTTTTTATGTTTTACAAATATCTTCATCGTTTTCACAGGCTAGTTTTTTTTTTATTATTATTATCCTCGATGTATTTTTCCCTCTACTTTCAATGTTATAATCTGTACCTCAATCTATGTTATTTTTCTCTCTCGTATTTCACCCGTTCAGTTTTTTGCATGTCTATCATTATTTCCCAAGCTAAACTTTTTATACAAAGAATCTCTGATTTTGTCCTCCCTTTTAAAATGCTTTGAGGTTACAATTTCCCGTCAGTTTCTATCTTCAAGCATGTGTACATTACCGAGAAATGTATATTAACGTCAGAGGTGATTGTTTTTTTAGGAATCTTGACTAACAAATAAGCCACAGCCAATAAAAAGAGTCAAAGAAACATGCACTGATTATTTGAATGCATATTTCAACAGAATCAATCACACTGGAAACTTTTCCGAAGGATTGTCGTAGAAACTCACCTTAAACCTAAGCCAGGAAAGACAGAGAGCCTTCGACACCGGAAATCCTTTTGGTTGCTCGAGATTGATCACCGTACTTACGTTGAGCTTTGAGAGAAAATTGAAATCTCCATTTATTCTCGTAGCTTCAAGTGTAATAAAATTTGCAGTTCGCCTGAAGGGACTGAAAGATATACAGTCAGAGCGAGAAGAATAAAATTCGAAACACTCACGGTAATTTAATAATTTTAATACCAAATTTGAATAAATATTTTTTTACTGGAAACGATTAGTTACATTAGAAAAACCTAACAATATATATATACACATAAGCTCACACAAATACACATACATTTATATATATATATATATATATATATATATATATATATATATATATATATATATATATATATATATATATATATATATTTATATACATACATACATATATATATATATATATATATATATATATATATATATATATATATATATATATATATATATATATATATATATATATATATATATATATATATATATATATATATATATATATATATATATATGTATGTATATATATATATATATATATATATATATATATATATATATATATATATATATATATATATATATATATATATATATATTTATATATATATATATATATATATATATATATATATATATATATATATATATATATATATATATATATATATATATATATATATATATATATATATATATATATATATATATATATATATATATATATATATATATATATATATATATATATATATATACACACACACAAGGGAATCTGGATTGGTTGACTGTCATAGGGATGTATATTTTTTCATTATTTGGTTCCTTGAAGAAGAGTATAGACTGGCCTCTGAAAGCTTGAAAATAAAGAATTGCCTTATATATATATATTATATATATATATATATATATATATATATATATATATATATATATATATATATATATATATATATATATATATATATATATATATATATATATATATATATATATATATATATATATATATATATATATATATATATATATATATATATATATATATATATATATATATATATATATATATATATATATACATATATATATATAGTATATATATATATATATATATATATATATATATATATATATATATATATATATATATATATATATATATATATATATATATATATATATATATATATATATATATATATATATATATATATATATATATATATATATATATATATATATATACATATATATATACATATATATATATATATATATATATATATATATATATATATATATATATATATATATATATATATATATATATATATATATATATATATATATATATATATATATATATATATATATATATATATATATATATATATATATATATATATATATATATATATATATATATATATATATATATATATATATATATATATATATATATATATATATATATATATATATATATATATATATATATATATATATATATATATATATATATATATATATATATATCCATATATATATATATATATATATATATATATATATATATATATGACCTGTTATGCGGATTTTTATTTTAAGAGAGTTCTAGCTTACGTAGAACATAAGTCCATTACCACAGAAACCTGACGTGTGATTTCATCACATAATTTCTTGCATTTCGTGACAGCCAAATTCTTGAAACTTGTTAATTAATTTCTTAAAATGAGTCGCGTGCCTTCTAAAAGAGAACTCTTCTCTCTGATAGGAAAGCTTATCAATATGTTGCCCTACAGACTTTTGGCTTTTATTTTCATGTATTAAAAGCTTAATTGAATTATTTATAAATTTCCATACATGTTCGAGTGGAATAATAGGTTTATATGCAAAGATACTAATTGGAAGAAGGATGTCAGATCGACCAACCCACCGTACGGATAAATCATAAAGAACCAAATGGCTTGTGTTCTCTTAAGCCCCATCTAAAACCTATAAAGTTCAAGACCATATATATATCTCAGAGAACAAGCATTTCGATTGATGACGCCCAGGATTAACGATGAAAATAGAATTCAAGGATTAATTCCGCTGGAACCCACCTCTTCCAACTTAGTCTGAAAAAGGAACGAAGAGGCTCGATGTATCCACTGGCAAGCTATGTTAGAACCGTCAGTTTTCGAAACGATGATTAATCCGTAGAACAATTCTTTTATAGGTGGCTATGTAACCAGAATACCTGATCACTTGAGGTATCACTGACTGTGCAGACCCTACCACTTATCCTTATTGCATAATTCTCTAAATATGTTAGTATCTATTATGATAAGTGTTGGGAGTATATTTCAGTTTTACTGTTCATAGGAACTTTTTTTATTGTTAAACCCAGGGAGTGTCTGTAGCTGAAACATGACAATAAAAATTCGAGTTTTCTTCATTCCGTCCTTTTTCATTCCTCAGTATATTGAGCGAAATCTTATTTCCTTTCACAAAGAAAGTGGTTCATCAATAATGCCACTTTACGAGAAACCTATTTATAGCATTTCAATTCATAAAATATGCAACAAAAAATATCATCAAGAATTAAGATCTATTTTGGAAAAAGTAACCAAGCAAGATGCAAAAGCTTCCGAATTTCTTGTGGATAAATTTACGTAAAATTTTCGTAACAAACATGGGTCCTTTTACGTGGCTGCTCAAGAACAAATCAGCACACACACAAAATACAGGTTTTAGTCACTTCCTCACCAAAATGAATGAACAAAAAATAACACGAAACAAATTTGCATTGGGCAGTAATGAAAACCTGTTCATGGAACGCATAAAAAATATTACGAAAGGATTTGAAAATTAAGGGGAAAATCTAGAAAACAAATATGTAAATTAAAAATCTGACAAAGAATCGATGGATATTTTTTTTTTGCGTGAAAGTTTTCATAATGTTGACTATGTCGAGGCCTATTATTTCAACAGATTTAGACATTTTCTGTAGCCTTATTGTTTCAAACTTAATTTAATATTTACCTGTATCTACAAAAAAATTTAATGATACATTTTGTGTACATGGACAACTCCTTTTTTAAATAAAAACTTTAGCCAATATAGGGTAATATGATCAAGAAGGATTTATTTCGGATGCTATGTTACCTAAAATTGCTACCTTTTACCAAAAGAGTGTAGTGAAAAAATTTTAAACATAGATTTTTTTAGTTAACGCAATCACTATTTTCAGCGAATCTCGCCTCATTATTCGAGTCCATTTCCCATTCTAACGGATTTAAGTCCCCGAGAACCACAAGAGGAAAGGGGTGGGATGACAGGACCCCCTGTATGAATGTTGAACTTTGTTTCCTCCTCCCTCCCTCCCTACCGATGCCGCTTTGGTCGAGAAAGTATTCTACATCTGCATTCGGAGAAAACTCCATAAACAAAAATACTCCTCTTTCAAAGGCAAGAGTAATTGTTGCACTAGAAAAGTTCTGGGATGTAAAGGACCTTTTTTTTATAATGAAACAATTTCAGAAACGACAAAGGCATTCAAAAATAATTTAGAACCAGAGAGAGACAGAGAGACAGAGAGATGTAAGCAGGATGGAATAATTCAGTTAAAATTCCTTCCTCCCAAGAGAAATGGTTCATAAGTCAAGATAGTTGCTGTCTATTGCACAGGTCTAAAGGCTTTTTGATTTTTACTTACTTGAAAAGCCAGTGAATGGATATTGGTTTTTCTACTTTATTATCATGATTTCTTATTGTCATGGTCTTAGATTATAGATGATTTTTTGGGCAGAGATATATGACATCGTTTTCCTTTATTTATGCTATCTTGTAAAAGAGAAATGGGTAGGAATGATCTCATATAACAAGTTGGTAATTCGCTCTTTAAAATGCGATCCCTTTTAAATTCCTCAGATATGTCAAAAGATTTCCCAGAATATTTCAGCTTCCAATAGCTACATATTCGATTATAGTTTGCATTTATTTCTTCCATGAGTTTTCTTTTTTTCACACATGGCCATCTTTTCTCAGGAATGTTGCTCTGCAAGTTGATGCGAGATTTTTTTTAATGTTGGTAATAATAATAATAATAATAATAATAATAATAATAATAATAATAATAATAATAATAATAATAATAATAATAATAAATAATAATTTAATAATAATTTACAAATAATAAAATGAATTAATTTTATTATTTGTAAATACAGTACTTTACATAATTGATTTTGTATTTTATAAACATATTCACGGGATTGTGAAGAAGATTTGCAATAATAATAATGCTATCATATTATTGATAATACAACACTGCCCTCAGTCTCTTTACATTACCTGCTAAAATAATGTACCACCAGATTATGCAGTTGTATTTTCACCACACATTCTGTTGGCTCCTGGTTTTTACTATGATCCCTTTCCACTTCAAGACTGCTAAGGTCTGTGGCGAGTTTGTAAGCAATGAATTAAGACTAATCCCAAACCCCATAGGGAATGGGAATTTATATACCACTTTGATTTAAGCAATCATTGGTGGTCATCTGTAACCATCTGCAGTGTCATTTGTATGGGGCTAGTATCCTCTCCCTAAAATGTAAAGCTTCCAACCTTGCAGCAGGCCTTAGGGTTCTATGAGCTATGCAAAAGTCTAAGAAGTCTCTGCAAGAAATAAGCTAGTTGACGTTCGTTGAGATTTTATGATACCTTAATCGAGAAATGTCCTGCAAATATTTAACAAAGAACTAACATTTTTTTTCTTCAAGGTAAGTTCATGTTTGTTAGCAAATTACTCAAAAAATCATACGTATAATCTCTCTCTCTCTCTCTCTCTCTCTCTCTCTCTCTCTCTCTCTCTCTCTCTCTCTCTCTCTCTCTCTCGGGATTTTCCATTTCGTACATAAACCAATAAAACTTCTTCATTACTTTTTTCTCTTTCCACTGGACATTTTGTGCTCTCCTGTCATATACGATGCCGAAAGTTCTTTCAACTTTCAAGAGCTTGAAAATATTTATTAAACATATCTTGGCATATTTTGCTCTGTTTACGTATTTAGACATTTTCTTTTCTTTTGCGTCCGTGCGTTTTATAATCAAAATTAAACTTTTTCATATGAAGAATAATTTTATTAACAAAACATATCAGTCCGTGTTTCATAGGTTTCTGGATCAACAGAGGGTACAAAAGAAGATAAAGTCAGGCCTTCATCTATTTGTTTTTTACCATAGCCAAACGCTAGTTGATTCTAGATAATTAAAGGCTATTTGCTTAAGTAATATGTAAGAATTGCGGGTATGATTCAAAAGACTTATTGTTTTGGAAGCTGATTTCTTTTACGAGAAAAAAAAAAATGGGCCAGAATAAAAAATTAAGGATATTCGTGCAGAAATGCAAACACATTAGACAAACAGATACACAATTCTCCTCTCATTTTGTAGTAATCACAGAAGAGAGAGAGAGAGAGAGAGAGAGTTTTCCCCTCATTTTGATGTCTTCATAGGCATGCTTATACGTCGAAGACTAACATAAAACCCCCTGAGAGCATGAAAAGGAAAGCTCAATGCCTGGTCCAAAGACACAAGATGAATCCTACTTCCTTCCAAAGTTCTTGTAGAATACTGCGGTATAAGGATGCCTGATGAGGAATCACATAATTTGATCCGTTTCTTTCTTCGGTTGTATTCCGGTGGAGAGGGATTCACAATGAAGTGAGACAAAAAGGCAAGTTCCTAGATGGATGTAAGTAACGTTACCGTCATATCAATGTTTGATTTCCTAATTTTAGTTTTCTGTAAAAGAAAATTATTGTACCGGCTTTGTCTATCCGTCCGCACTTTTTCTATCCGCACTCAGATCTTGAAAACTACTGAGGCTAGAGGGCTGCAAATTGGTATGTTGATCTTCCACCCTCCAATCATTAAACATACCAAATTGCAGCCCTCTAGCCTTACTAGTTTTTATGAGGTCTAACAATTAACTTAATTTTTAAGAGAATTGTCCAAAGAGCTCTTTTAGAAGTCAGTAAGCTAATTTTTATAATATGAAGAGGTGTAATGTACATTTAAGTTTGAGGTCACTAACATTATAGTTAAAAATCAAACACTTCATTTTCAGACAAACTTCAAAAAAAGCAAAGCTAAACAAAAAAGACATCACTTCACAAATGTTGTTTTTGTAAACAGACAAAAATATCCAAAAATACCCTGACAATAAAGACGTTTTGTGAAGTCTTTTGTTTCCAAGACACTGCGTTGCCGAACAGAAGCCACCCTTTCTGCAGTTTACTGCTCTGTTTTATACATACATACAAACATACACACACACATACATACATACATACATATATATATGCATGTTATTCATACACACACACACACACACACACATATATATATATATATATATATATATATATATATATATATATATATATATATATATATATATATATATATATATATATATATATATATATATATATATATATATATATATATATATATATATATATATATATATATATATACATACCTGTATATATATTATATTATATTATATATATCAGCGAATTTTACCCAACTCCCCGACCCAGCAGAGAATGATTTGCTAACTTTTCATTCGACTTACCCATTCACCGTAAGATATGATGGAAATGAACACACAGGAACGCATTCTGACTCACATCGGGATAGAACTCCTGTCTTTCAAGTTAGAGTTCAGGACGTTAGCAATTTCTCCGCACAAGTTGTAAAAAAGTTGGAGCCTAAGAATTATGTGCCTCAGGTTTTTCTCGGGTGGGCGCCAAACGCCTTATGTACCAGGAATTTCAAGCAACTTCCCGACCCAGCAGCGAATGAATGCTCGACAATTCGGTTGACCCTTGGCTTTAAGTACTGTGTAGTGTCTATGGGACAGCTAAGACTGAAGTGCAATAATGAAAAAACAGAAAGCTGTGAGTTATCTCTCTGCTTCTCTCTTTCTCATACTCTGTAGTGTATTTCTTTCTCTCTCTGTCTCTCCAGAGACGCTACGGGTTTTATAACAACGAAGGAAAAATCCTGAAAGACCTCACAACCTGGGCATACAACATCCCAATTTGTCAGTCACCTTTCCCCTCACTTCCATCTTAGATCTTGTAGCCGAGAGCGCATCCCTAGGGCAACGCTCCCTCATAAGGGAAGTGACACTTTGACCTTTTCCAGGAAAAGGCAATTTTACCGTAAGCTCTTTTCGATAACCTAATCCTAAAAGAGTTTCCAAAAGCCTTCAAGGCGAGATTGTTACTTTTTGGTAACAGCTCATGTAATACTGTTATGAGCCTCTCTCTCTCTCTCTCTCTCTCTCTCTCTCTCAGAGATATGGAATATTCTATAAATTCTATTTAGTGATGGATGTAGTCTGTTGTCATCCATGGAAGGAGAGTCATAAGAAGGTTTGATCTGCAACGGTGACTAGATGGTGCTATCCATGTCCAATGTAATTTATTTTTAGTAAATTATATTTAAACCTAAACAACTGTGAGTTGAGTTCAGTGTTATGAAATGATCATAAACTTAATATTATGGATGTTATATATTTCCTCTAACGGATTCTTCGGTCAAAAGTTAAACTGCTTTTCCTGGTCAATTTATTTTTCTCCTTTCGTCGGCCTTCCATCTTTCTCTACCAGCAGAACTTCCACTTTAACGACGCAGTTCCTTCCTCCATTTAACATTAAGTTACTTTTTTATTATAGTTTACGATTTTACTCGCTGTTAAGCCTCCCAGTCCTCCCTTTTCACTCCCTTCGAAGAACAGGCATCTTCTGTCTTCCTTTTCTGCCTGCTCTTTTCGTCAGAACATTGAGGCTTATAACGACAAATTTCTCCGATGATTATCACCAATAAGTCTTTTGCTAGTGAGAATGACATTGCAAAAAGACGAATCTAAGCAATTTACTCAAGGTTTTTGTAATAGATTTACATTCACATTACAATGTAAGTCACATAAGTTATATGAGAAATATTTATCTATATATATCACGATCGCAGTTCATGATGTTCGAATATACAGGATTAGTTAGCGGTAACCTAAAGGGTAATGTATTCCTATATATAGAGAAATATTTGCAAATGATCCAAAGTAACTGTCGACCGAACACGTTTTCTGGAAACTCTTGCCAACTTAACAGTAAACTTGTACGTTTTCACCAGAGCTACTGTTTAAGCCTTCGGAGCTTCGTGGAGAGTCCAATACGTCTAGAAGAAGGTTATTTTGAATATTGTTTTGCTTTTAAGTGTAAATGTACACACTCACATACAAGCACACGCACACGCACACTTTATATATATATATATATATATATATATATATATATATATATATATATATATATATATATATATATATATATATATATATATATATATATATATATATATATATATATATATATATATATATATATATATATATATATATATATATATATATATATATATATATATATATATATATATATATATATATATATATATATATATATATATATATATATATATATATATATATATATATATATATATATATTTATATATTCAGTACAGCTTCACACAACCTCTCGGCAAAAAGAGAAGGCCGCGATTAATTCTAATGCTGACATGCACAAGTTGGAAAATACTTTAAACGGCATAGCTCAGCTGAAGGCTGGGGGATGGGTGGGATAAGTTGGGATAAAATTAAGGTTGCTCCTGCGCAGGCAATATGGCAGCTGGGCATAAGTGAAAGCAATTTCCAAAATTCAGTTAATTAGAAAATGTGAGCAGTAGCCAATATGGAGAAGGGGTGATGGAAAAGTTTACTTATTCAAAAGAGAGGAAATCGAGAGACAAGATCATTAAGCTTTGAATGAGACTTAGGCGGGTCAAAATATGAAAAAAAGGGGGTCAACCCCCAACAAATTGCTAGAAATTGTTTTTTGCTTGTTTTTGGTTTCCTGATATCTGTAGATTAACATACTAAAAGTCTACCAAGATTGGACTACCGGAAAGTGGGTAAAATTGGGTCAGTTCAAAGATGGGCGCCAAAATTTGAAAATTCATTGAATATGTTTCCTTGTCGATAACTCGGTCATTTTTCACCCAAAACAAATAAAGTAAGAATGTTTTCCTATGTTTTTGAGTTTGTTCTTTCAATTGGAATTGGTTTTATTTGGGTGTGGTCATGCCGTGGGGGTGCATTGGGGGTACCCCTACCCCCAAAATGGAATTTTGTCGGTTTCATAGGGAAGTATTTGTCCTCAAATCTAGTCCAAACTGGCAAAACAATGCCTTTTCATTTGTTTTGTTCCTCTGTGTCTCTACAACTATACATCAAAAGTTTACCAAAATTGGAGGGCTTGAAAGCGGGCAAAATTGAGCCTATTCCAAGATGGCCGCTGTGTTCGAAATGACCCTCGGACTTAGTTTTCATTCCTTGACTTGCACAAAACATGCCTGTTTTTTTTAAGTATTCATTTTATCTTAACTCAGATTCACTTAGACATATAGTTTGCCCATGTCTTATTCCTGTCCCTGTTCCTGTACCCACGGATCAGTTCTGGGCTGGGCTTGGATCAGACCTAACAATTGAGCAAACACTAATGCGTTCCTTAAAAGTAGTGGTGGCCTGACCAGAGGAAGTGGAATGACAGAGGATGTCAGGACCATTTGGACACTGTCATCGTCCGTCTCTTCGGCATACAATCTTGCGATGCAAGAGTTCACAGGACTATCATTTACTTCCAGTGAGCAACATAAAGAATCAACAACACCAAGGGGATACAAAGAGATCAAGAAGACAGTGTGAAACTCCTGCAGAAACTTTTGACTGCAACCCATTCTCCAAAGATTCTGAATTAAGAAATGTTGTGACTGGGGTAGTGGCCAATGAAGATGTTAATGTGCATGAATATGAAGCTGTGGGCAAAGCGATAGTACAGAAAATGATCGGCCAGCCAATATTTACCTATTCCTTTAAACGAAAGGATAAAGTCAAAACTCTTGGCTACTCTTCGTCAGTGAAAGTTAATGCCGATCAAGTGATCAATCCTGAACTCCTATTTCAAAGATTTCTTGTTGTGTCACAAGCTGGGGATTTAACATTACAGGATATTATGGACTATGAACTCAGTCCATATCCTCCCACTCTTTTGAAGCCAAACACGTTTTTCAGAAAGCAGACAAGCCTCAGTTGGCCGAGGCTCTACGTGATTTTGTGAGTCAATCCTCTAGTAATGCTGTGATTACAGAATCGATACCTGAATCTGAACATTTTGTTCTTGATGGAGGATCTCTCCTGCATCGCTTATCATGGAAAAGTGGGATCAGCTACGGCAAAATTGCTGAAGAATATGTCAATTTCACTTTTTCCAGGTATGGAATGGCTACCGTAGTTTTGATGGATACAGTGGTGAGCCCAGTATCAAGGACAATGAACACCAGAGGCGACAACGTAAATCACACCAAGTGGTGCGTTTTGACTCAACATTGTTTTTTCAGGAGAATGGAGGACTTTTTTGTCTAATGGTTGCAATAAACAACAGATGATCAACCTGATCTGCGACAAACTGAAAGACAGGGATGTGAAGTTATCCATGCACATGGAGATGCAGATGTTGACATTGTCAAAGCTGCAGTGGCATCTGCAAAACACAGAGACACAACTTTAGTTGGAGAAGACACGGACCTTCTAATTCTACTTTTATACTATACAGAAAGGGAAAGCAAAAGCTCTATTTTCGATCGGACAAACTGAAATCTAAGTATGTTTACGATATCTGTTCTCTGAAAGAACTCTAGGATGTGAAGTTTCCAGGCAGTTGCTTTTTGTACATGCGTTTACAGGTTGTGACAGCACATCAAGAATTTTGGTATTGGTAAGAAGGCTCTATTTCAAAAATTGATCAAACGTGACTCTGTCATTAAGTCATGTGCGGCAGCCTTCACCACAGCAGATCAGGAATTGTCCACGATTGTTGATTCTGGATGCAAAACTTTTGTTTCTTTGTATGGAGGAAAAGTTGGGACACCTGGCAAACCTACGAAACACCTTGCTTGCGAAAAAGTATCATCTGCAAAGTCATTTGTAAAACCCGAAGCTGCCGCCAACAGTATCTGCTGCCAAGTACCACTCACTACGCACATTTTATCAGATCATTGTGTGGATGGAAAAGACGGAATGATGGACCCAAAGAACTGGGGTTGGAAACAGGAAGATAGCTTTTTGTTGCCAGTTATGACAGACCAGAAGCCAGCTCCTGAAAGGCTACTTAAAGTGATTCATTGTAACTGTACATCTGGCTGTTGTAATACACGTTGTAGTTGCAGGAAGTATGGTCTTCCATGTACATCCGCATGTGGACCTTGCCAAGCCGAATCTTGTTTCAACCCAAATAATGAATGTACAGGGGACCCTGACGCAGATGCTGATGACAACCGTGCAGACAGTGCTGTATTTTAAACCACAATGTTGTGAGCAGAACACTGGCATAAAGGCATTTAAAATTGGTTGATGTTAGTATTAACTTTTTCTGTTTAAGTTGTGTTTCCGCTATGCAATTATGTCATAATACCGGACCATCTCATAATTAACTGATGAAGCAGAAGACTAAACTCAGTTAGTCTAAGGTGAGTGAGAGTTGAGGATTGTTCAGGTTGTTGGCATCACTCATGTATTCTTTCAGAGGTCATTATGCCAATTTACCTTGGCGTTTTAGTCTCTTGAGGAGGAGGGTTAATGGAGAGACTAACCAAGTTAAGTTTTGTGTGGCATCAGCTGATTTTGAGATGGTCCCTAACGTCATGTGTTTATCTTTTTTGTGTCACATGAAATCATAATCCATAACTTATCAGAGTCTATGGGATGTCATATTTTAGTTCATCGAAAGTCAATATTAACCAAATGTTACAAGGTTTGACACCATGTATGACAAGTAGTGAATATTGCATGGCTTATAACTGTGACGTATGATCATGAGGGTGAGGTGAGGCCTTTCAAATTTCTGGTACCCATGGTATTTTTTTTCATTCAGATTAATTATGAGGTCAATATTTGGGTTTACTGCAATTTTTTACTGTCCCGAACTACAAATCAACATTTTACGTCATTATGACGTAATATTACGTCACAGGCTTGTCTAATGATGTAATCATTATCTCATTTGAATCTTAGCTATCATATTTATATGTGTTTGTAATACATTTATGGGGTCTAAAACCAGCCATTTAGAAGTTTGCTGTACATTAATTGTTCATCGGCAGCCATCTTGGATATTATGTAATTTTACCACTTTCCGGTTGACCAAATTTGGTAGACTTTTGGGATGTACTAAAGTAGCCCCATACAAACCAAAAATAACCAAAAAATGTTTTCTAGCAATTTTTTGGGGGTCAAATCCTATTTTGACTTGACTAACTGACGTAGGAAGAGACATGTGAGGGGCAGACAAGGGCAAAAGGAGGTAGGCCGGACACGTACCAGAATAAACTCTCACCTGGGGTATTATAATTCCAGAATTAACTAGAATAGTTATATAGATCAGGCGAGATAAACATCCACGTTCGGTTCTTGCCCTTGTGGAGATATGCCATGCCTTAACACATGTTGATGGTTGTCCAAGTGAGGACAAGGTAGACGAGGGACCCCCGCGAGATTGCAGGGCAGCGTAGGGTCACTGGTGCCTGTCTCAGTTGCCAAGTAGAGTTTACTTGAAACGATCCGGCTCACAGCCGTAAAAGTGCATAGATAAGGGAAATATTAAGGTCAGTATTTGGCAACTCGGGACCTCTCAGGTCTAACACAACAAATGAAAGCTGCACTTGGCGTGTGGTTCTTTTTCAGAGTAGGAACGAACCTATAAAAAAAATGGCAGCAGGAGGAGAAAACTGAATATTTATATAAAAAAAAAAAAAAAAAAAAAAATATATATAATACATATATATATATATATATATATATATATATATATATATATATATATATATATATATATATATATATATATATATATATGTAGGCATAACTGAATTACGAAAATATGGAACGTGATGAATATACAAGTAAAGACAAAATCAACGAAGTAAAGAGAAACACTAGAGTGCTGCAGAGGCCTTTCGACTTACACTAGTCCTTTACTTAGCTAAGTAAAGGACTAGTGTAAGTCGAAAGGCCTCATAAGCACTCTAGTGT
>NC_089788.1:45281026-45283526 GCF_040412425.1 Macrobrachium rosenbergii
TCATTGCTGAGTCAGGAAGTTGGGGAAAACTCGCTGGTATGCAAGCAGTTAGCTTGCCCAGGCAATTCCTTGGGTGCAGTTGCTCTCAGGTTCCAACTTCCTCTAGACTTCTATGGCCTAGTGGGCAGCGCCCTTGCCTTTCAACTGAAAGACCTGGGTTCGATCCCGACGTGAGTCAGAAATTTATATATATATATATATATATATATATATATATATATATATATATATATATATATATATATATATATATATATATAATCACTGGTCATTTAACCCAGTAACACGTAAATAATTGCTTCTTCGTTGGTCTCTTCAAATGAAGATCTTCGGAAGTGATATCGTGCAATGGATTTGTGCCACGATCCTTTTAGTTTTAAGAATAGAACTCTCTGGAAAAGCAGTTGTGACGAACTCCTGGAGGAGAGAAATGCTGCTATTTTAGGCATCTCCTGATTGCGCTCACTTGCCCATTCCGTCCAACAACTGATACATGATTGCATTCATAATCATCTTACACCGGATGCATTAGCTTTCCATTCCACTTGACACGGGACGCGTCCCCATTCCCTTTCATAAGACGTGGGAGGCCTTTCCATTCACATCCCATCTTTCACCAGATGTATTACCTTTCTAGTTGTGACCTTTTCTTTAATAACGGCTCCAAAAAAGTTTTTTTCGGTTCTTGCAAGGGAGGAAAAAAAAATTCTTACAGGGAAGAGTAAGGAACTAGTAATGGGATTCATCTTATGAGATGACTATGACTCGGATTACTTTCTTAGCCACCTTATTCAATTAACCTAAAAATTGAATTCTCAGAGAGAGAGAGAGAGAGAGAGAGAGAGAGAGAGATGACAGACGCGAGTGATTCATACACATCAAAGTGATAATCATTATGTAAATGGAGGCCTTGACGATGTAATCTTCGCCCAACCTGTACAAACCACACACGATGTTCTTCCTCTCTCTAGACGCACGTGGGTGTTCTTGTGTGAATTCGTATGCATTAGCACCCGCGTGGGCGCAGAGAGGCATTGAAGAGGTAATGGACGAGCAAGCAAAAACCGACAAAAGACCAAACTAATGGAAACTGACGAGAAAATACCCGAATTTTCTCTCTAGCACAGACGATTCCTCTGAATAATTCTGCTGTCATGCGAACAAACAAATTTATTTGTTTCCTTTTTCGCTGCTAACATTTCAGTTCCAAAGCTGAGTAGAATGAAGGACTATTCTTTTTTAGTTCCAACATTTTGTGAGTTCTCTTTCAAGAACCAACTCATTCCCTAATACTTTACCCGTCCTCAGAGGAGATGCCGTTACATGTCTATTTTGTTTTTGGTTTTTAGAAAATAGCAGTTCGCTTCCAGGATAAATGAAATAGAATTTTGAACTTTTTTTTTTTTTAAACAGTAACCTTTCAAAGTAAGTTTTCATTGCAGGAATGTGATGAAACTTCATTCTTGCAAAAACTGACTATTAACCGTAACATTTTTTCTACCTAAATATATGTTATAGGAGTATTGGTTCATTGTATATTAAAGGTGCCACGTTCGAAAGTGAAAAACGTTAAACATCAAAGCGAGAGCAGAACATTAAATTGTTATTACTGTTTCTGATCTTTGAAGTAAACAAATATTCTCATAAGAATTTATATACTTTGTCATATACACGGAAAAGATCAGCATGAAAGAGTATGGTTGAGCCTCTGAAGAGCAATCTGGCTTTATCATCTTACACTGACAACCCATCGTTAAGAAGTCGGATACACTGTTGCCCCAAATATAAGTAAATGTCAACCTTTTAAAATGCAGATGGTCCCCAGCTGAATTTCTAATCTCTAGATAATGATACATTTACTAAATCCTGAGCAGAAGAGTTCCTAAAAAGGTTATGATTTCAAAATTCTGTTTTTAAATTCATGACAGTGAATGACATTAGCTGTTATTTTTTCTGGGCCGTCACTTTTTTCCTGAAACATTAGAATGTACTTTTCAATTATTATTTTCTTTCTGTCACAAAATACATAGACTTAAGAATGCAGTCATGAACTTTACTTTTTAAGCTTTGCAACAATACCGTTTTATTTATTGTAAACTAGGTTTATAGATGCATATAGTATGCTACTAGTGCTATATCAGGAATGTTTACGCCATGTTACCCATAAAGCTTTAAATCTTGATAAATCTAAAAACGCTAGAAAGCTGAAAGATTTTTTAAGATCTACCTCAAATAAGTAGAGTCCTTACTTCATCATTCACCGTTCCTTAAACTAAATTTTGAATCAGCCTTACTAGCATAGCACTACAGATTCCCAAGACTCCTGACAGTTTATATAAGATCATCTTCCATGACTTCATTGGAAAAGGGATGCTGTTCATTATAATCTATGTTACTTAAAATCACAACTTATCTGTACTTCTGTTTCTGTCGCAAATTTAACAACAAATTTCCTTCACGTTACACAATGACTTGATGGATAATGATAGTGCGTTCCTCT
>NC_089788.1:45288526-45298526 GCF_040412425.1 Macrobrachium rosenbergii
TGCCAGGGCTAAGGTTAAAATTACAGCTGGAAGTAAGCTGTATAATAGTGGATTCTAAAAGATTTCGTGAAGAGAAATCTTTCAATTTGGCAATCACTGAACTTTCAGTCCAATTTATCCCGTGAGAGTTTTCACTTAAATGAATGAATATAGCATTGGATGTTTGCCCAGTTCTGACAGAATACTTATGTTGTTTAATATGTACATTTAAATCCTTGCTAGATTGACCAATATAAAAAGAGGAGCAGTCCAAACATGGAATTTTATATATTATGTTGTTGTTTTCTTTAGGGCTATTTTTTATTAACATTCCTTTTAGAGTGTTATTATAGGAAAAAAACAAGGTTTATATTAAAAGATTTTAACAATAATTTTATGGTTTCAAAACCACTAAAATAAAGCAAGCTAAGAATGTTCTTAGGGGCTCCTTTCTCCATGTTACTTTCACTATAAAACTTTTTGTGGGCTTTACTATAACAAGTATCTAGTATACATGAAGGATAACATAAATCTGTCCCTATTTTTCTTATGTATTCGATTTCTTGATCCAAATACTGGGGACTGACAATGCACAAAGCTCGTAAAAACATAGAAGAAAAAATTGTTGGTTGGTTTCCTGTAAATACTGAATTTCTATTGAAATGGTTCTCTATGTATTAAAACATCTAAATAAGGGAGGCAATTGTCTTTGTCTGATTCTAAAGTAAACTTAATGGATGGTACCTGGTTATTCAAAACAGCCAAAATATCGTCAACATATTTATACAATTTTATAATGATATTAAGTAAATATCGTTTTTCAAAGAATTCCATATACAAGTTTGAGAGGAGTGGGGATACCGAATATTTGTTGGTAAAATTCACCATTGAATATGAATTTACAATCACAAATGCACAACCTAGTGAGTGAAATAATATGACTTACAGGTAGAGGTAATTCATGATGGATTAGTTCATTACTAAGATACTCTAAAATAGAATCTATAGGGACTTTAGTAAAAAGAGAGCAAACATCAAAACTAACGAATCTATCAGTGGGGCAAAAAGTTATTTTGTTTAATTCATCAATTAAATCTAGAAAATTATATATGTGGGAATCGAAGATAGTTCCAAGTAACGGGACAATAGCTTGGTAGTATATTTCGAAAGTTTATATGATGTTGAGCCAACGGTACTGATAATAGGCTGCATAGGATTATTTTCTTTGTGCGTTTGTACTAATCCGTACGAGTAAGGTAACGAGGGAAATTTTACTGACAACTGACCTATTAGTTCTTTTTTTATCTTTAAGGATTTTTCACTGTTTTTAAGTTTTTTGTAAGTAGTATCATCATCCAGTAGGGCTTGCATAAGTGATATGTAGTCAGATTTATCTAAAAGTACAATACTAGTCAACTTATCAGCATTTGTGATGTGGATTGTATTGTCTTTTTTAAGATCGATCAAACTTTTCTTATAGCGAGCAGGGAAACTACTTTCATGCCTAACATTGGCAACTCCATAAACAATACCTTTAATTACGTAAACATGATTTTGAGGAAGATCACAATATTTTTCAAATATACATAAGGACGACGCAGCCGTTAAAGCAGAGGGTCCATTCGATATACAGAATGATAAACTATATCCGAGTGCACTCGCAACATTTGCACTTATTTGTTTACTTGATAAGTTTACAACACAATCATTACGTGCACTATTAGTCCAGTCACTGCTACCAATAAGATTTTTTAGTTTTCTGTCCAGTTTTCTTGTTAGGGCATCTATAGTCCTGCGAAGTTTTCCGTAAATTTCTTGTCGCAGCGAGCCCTTCCAATCAGCTAGGGTAGAATGGTTGAATAAAATTCTGACTTTTTCGAGTTCCTTAATTTTCCCTTCTCTTCTTGCTTTGGCTGCTGTGTGGCGATTTTAACATCATGGCACTGAATTCATTGAATGGGTGATGGTCATATCTTCTTAAACGGCGTGGTAGCAAGGGTTTAGGGAACATTTGTTCAGACAGGCACTTCTTCAGGAATTTTAGTTGAATTCTAGTCGAAAGCGCAGCCAAAAGAGACTTGGAGAAGGTAGTGACTACGCAACTCAAGATAAGAAACAAGATAGCGAAGTAGACGTGGCCTTCATTATGTATAACTGAATCACGAAAATATGGAACGTGATGAATATATAAATAAAGTATTATGGTAACATCCTTTAATCAAGTAAAGTATAACAACAATAACAGAAAAAACTCGGTTTACTAGAAAGTGGAGGTAATTTGTCTGACGCACCGGTAGTGTTTGAGTTGTTTCAGGCTCTTACAACGGAGTTGCCGAATAGCGCCAAATGTCACTGTTATAAGCTGTTGTCCGAAAGGTTTTGAAGTATGTTGCAATAAATTTTTGAGCGATTGTACATTGCATGGACGCCCAGATTTCCACAGCAATATAAAATGAAAATGATCTTGATTTGCTAGATTTTTGTGTCTACCTCCAGGTTTCGTTTTGATGATGGATTGTGACTAACTTTGCTCCTGACCAACCGCCCACTAGTCCACCCAGTTGTAAATGGGTACCCGCGTTTGCTGGGGTCAAGAAAAAAGGGACTGGGGCTAGCAGCCTCATGAAGAGGAAAGGCCGAACATCCCAGGGCCACCCTTCGTGACAGGAAGGCTACAGGACGTCACTGTAGAGCTGTTATAAGAGACTCATATTCAGGAAACAACGAGTGGCATTCCTTGCCATTATCAGAGTTGGTTTTTTTTGTATATACGTGTGCTTCATTTCATTTATTGTTGTATCATGGATTATGTGGTTAGAAGGTGGCTTAGGGAGCCAATTTCAGACTTTTGAATGATCAGATGCTTATTCATTAAGATTTAAATAAATAATTCTCCTTAACAGAAAAACATCTAACTGCACTCTGGTATCTTGCATCCTCAAAGTCCGTGTTGAAAGATTTTTATTGAAAGTTTTTATCCAATATTATTTTTGGGGTAAAAGTTTGTATTCTGGAATGCATTTCTGTGTTTTTAGGTTTTTGTAGGAAATTTAGAATGCGAAGAACTTTTGGTTATTCGAGGGGAGAGATCCTAGACTTCATTTGGCAGTTCCTTTTTAAAGCAGAACTCTGGAGGAACGAAAAGTCAAGGCAATTGCTGGATCCTTTCGGTCGTTTCGGAGGAATAAGTTTCATCGCAAATGGAAGGGAAACCCAAAAGCAAAAACTTTTCAATGGGAAAATATCCCGCAAACAAAAACTTTTCTTTTTGCATCGATCATAAAAACTGGAGCAAAGAGGAAAAGTAATCCCTTCAGGCCTCATTGTATCCCTTTACCACTTTTTCTGTCCGCCCTCAGATCTTAAAAACTACTAAAGCTAGAGGGTTGCAAATTGATATGTTGATCATCCACCCTCCAATCATCAAACATAGCAAATTGCAGCCCTCTAGCCTCAGTAGTTTTTATTTTATTTAAGGTTAAAGTTAGCCGCAATCGTGCGTCCGGCACCGCTATAGGTGCCAACAACAGAGACCACCACCGGACCGTGGCGGAAAGTTTCATGGGCCGCGGCTGAGTTTCATGGGCCGTGGCTGAGAGTTTCATGCAGCATTATACACCGTACAGAAAAGTCGATTGCGCCGAAGAAACCCGGTGCAATTTTTACTTGTTTATTACGTCATTGACCAGACATGGAAGTGGACTAACTTCCCTGTATCCACATAGAAAAACTCGAATTTTCATCTGCTGGTTTGGAAACCCGCGCTACTAACTCACCCATGGAAGAGTCTTTTTTTTTTTAACTACCACGTTTAGAGGAAATTCTCGTTGCTTCCAAGAAATCAGAACCCTGTGTCATATCAGTCTACACAGCCATCAGCATATATTGTACTGACGGATTTGGTATTAAAAACTGTGGTGCTGATGCCATAGTCATCAACGCCTGGAGATGCTAAAAGGTTATGTTGCATACGGTAATGTTATATCCCTTAAAGACTAAATTGTTGTCGTCAGACTTTCCTATATATATATATATATATATATATATATATATATATATATATATATATATATATATATATATATATATATATATATATATATATATATATATATATATACATATATACATATATATACATATATATATATATATATATATATATATATATATATATATATATATATATATATATATATATATATATATATATATATGTGTGTGTGTGTGTGTGTGTGTGTGTGTGTGTGTGTGTGTGTGTGTGTGTGTTTATCATCATAAGGTTGGTGGCATCCCACTTCCCACCTTTGAATGAGGGAAGCAGAAAGGTTGATGATGTATGTTGGGTGGCGCAATGCTTGGCTCATGTCTCGTAGATTCTAGGCTCATTCCCAGTTATCCACATACGGTATGGTTTTTCATAAACCTGGGTCTATCACTCACTGGTCTACCCAGTTGTAAATAAATACCAGTCTCTGCTGGAATCAAGAAGAAGGCGTGGGTTTGGCAACATCACCCATGAGGAGTGGCTCATGAACTGGGGAGTTGTACACCGCTGGTCACCTCTGGTATGTAGCCTACCAATCCCTCCATGGCCGAAATAGCTACCGTCACTGAAAAGTGGCGGACTCGCCCTGGTGACGAATCACTTACCACTTATAAATTTCCCTTTGGTGTATAGTAGTTCACAGTTGATGGAATTTCATATTAAAGGGCATTTTTAGCTTCATGTTTGTGAATAAAAAAATATCATGACGTATGTGCAAAAATTTATATATATATATATATATATATATATATATATATATATATATATATATATATATATATATATATATATATATATATATATATATATATATATATATATGTGTGTGTGTGTGTGTGTGTGTGTGTGTGTGTGTGTGTGTGTGTGTGTGTGTGTGAAGGCAAATTCCACAAAGGAAAAGTGAAACAACGGAGTGGTTGCTAGTAAAGGACAGTGTATCTAAAGGCCCAGCAACCGCTCCATTGTTTTACCTTTTTTCGTGGCATTGCCTTTATTTTTACATTCAACACGTTTTTCTTCGTGATTCAGTTATATATATATATATATATATTATATATATATCATACATATTATATATATATATATATGATTCATATTATATATATATATATATATATATGTGTGTGTGTGTGTGTGTGTGTGTGTGTGTGTGTGTGTGTGTGTGTGTGTGTGTGTATAGTTACAAAAAGTCCTTTGATCGTTTGTATTTTGCTTTTCCTGTCTTGTTATTTCAATATAACAGGGTAAATTGAAAGAAGCACTAGGTGTTTTTGTAAAGTTCACTTGACGTTTTCCCATGCCTTGCCTTTCCAATAATGACAACCCAGGTGTCAATTGAGAAGATAAATTCATGACCGTGCCCTAAGTCATTACCAGCCCTTGACCTGACCATATCAATCCTTGCTTTAGGCGAAAATAAGTAGCCTGTTGTACATTTACATGAACCCTTTGAGTTTTCACACAGGTCCAACATCGTTAAACAGTCCCAATCCAATCTTTTCACGAGAGCTCTCCGAGGACCTTCCCCTCTGTTCAGCTACCTGTCATGCCATTAAGGGTCACCTCCTTGACCTGACCCACACCTGTGTCTCTGCCCACTCAGTCTTGCCTCTCCACTCTAATTATCTCGGTATTGTCCTCTCTCTCTCCCTTGAGCTTGTTATCGGCCAACTTTCAATGACATTTCCAGATACCTGCCAGGATTAGCGGCATGCCCCAAGACAAGGACAATAGATGACCCTATTAAGAGGGGAACTGTCAAAATACGACCACCATCGGCGCCATTTGCAGTATAAATACGAGCTCCGATGGACCATCCTTTGCTAGTGTATCTTATGGCGTCTACCTGTCGAGAAGTCTGTTTGAATAGGGACCCCGATTGAGTCCCCACTAGATGTCTCTCTGATGCTGTCACTTTGAAGGTGCTCCTGACTAACTACCTTGCCCTTCGAGCGCTGATGCCTCTGTAGACCAACAGTGCCCTTCTGCTTCAGCTAATCCCTCTATGGTGGGGGAATGTGCATGATGCAGCTTCCACTGATGCTCCTGCTATGGGAACTTGGCTCTGATCTCCTCAAGTCTTGTTCACGGACTAAGGTAATGTGATTGGAGGTTGTTTGTTTGGCCTCACTATTTTATCTTTTACTTGAATTTTCCACCTGTTTTCCTATTTCCATACCCATACCCCTTCTCATTCTCCCCGAGATTCATGTGATTTTGATAGTGGTGCCTGATTTATCAATATTGGAATACTAGTGTTAATTTTACGTTTGCTTTGATTATAAGTGTTAACATACAGTGAATTATTGATACCTGTGTCTTACTATTTGCTTATGTATTCCAAGTTAAGTGTCACTCAAAGTTCCTTGGTGTATTACAACATCCCTGCTCTTGCAGATCCATGCTGTGAGTACCTGTTGCGTGAAATTACCTGTAGGCCAAAGGTGCCATCTCCCTGCAAACTAAGAATCCCAGTGTGATCCTTGTCTTGCTTGCTGTACCCCATCCTATACATTCTAAGGATCCTATCCCATACTTGGGACATACATTAGCCTAAGAAGACATAGTTATAATGCTTACACTTGTGTGGCACTCTTGCTTAGTGATTGTGTTCTCAGTACAGTAATTTGAATAGTGCCTCAGAGCTCCATTGACAGCTCCTGTAAATATTTCCTCTTCTGATATTTTAGTGAATTATGTTTTTATGTGGACAATCTAAGTTTGCCTTAAACTCTTATTTTGATGGTATTTTAAGTATAATCACCACTAAACTTTCTGTTCACCAGAGTGTAGCCCCTTCTTTGGTCAGGTGCTGTTATCTAGGTCATAATTAGAGCCATCCCTTATCCCCAAGGCTGCACAAACATGAAAACATGTATATAAAATAGAATTTTCATTTTCTGTTTTTAGCCCTGAAGGTGCGATTTGTATCTCAAAACATTGATGATGGGAATAAATAAATTTATAACTGAAAATGCTGAAGTTTCAGCTGGCCACACTGCTCCTATTGAAGGTTCGACTTTGTAGAACTGACAATGCTACCCATTATATACATTCACACACACACACACACACACACACACACACACACACACACACACACACACACACATATATATATATATATATATATATATATATATATATATATATATATATATATATATATATATATATATATATATATATATATTTAGAATTAATATTTGGATGACTATAATATATAATTTAGAATTAATAATTTCTTTCCTGATAAAAACATAGTAACATAGTCAAGAACAAGTGTGTCCTATTGAGAGGTTTGTTTTGCTTCATCTGTCACCAGTTCAGGTAAGAGATAGATATATAGCGTTATATGGGTTTTGATTCGTTTTAATTCACGGGATGACAGGTCGGGAATAACATTAGCCATCTGTTTGATCATGTTTAAGATTTTATGGCTCTGGTCATGTATGCAATTTTGAGAGATGAACAAGTATTGTCCCGATTACCTTCAATTGCATCATCTTCCTTCTAGAAGAATGTTTGTATCTGTCACCCAAAATGCCTTATTGATGTCATATGACTGTTGAATTTCTACTGGAATCCAAAAATCTAGTTTAGAATTCTTGCTTTCCGAGACCGATCATAGTTTGGTAGAATTCTCTCTCATTCTTAAAAACATAGTAACATAGTTTGTATCTCATTTTTAATATAATATTTCTGTGTTCATCTGTCACCAGTTCATATTGCATTGAGATCTGAGTATAATTCAAAGTGATACATTTGGAAGGTGCCATATAAAAAGTGTGTTTTCTCATGTTTAAAGCAGCAGCTGTCAAAAGTATTTTACAAAGATGAAAATATAATTGTCCTTAGTGAAATTCAATTGTTGATAAATCTTTCCTTCTAGAAGAATGTTCTTATGTTCTCAACCTCTTGGTTTTGTTGATGATTTAACATTTACTTAGCATTTTAAATATTTCTTAACAATTTAATCTATTCATACTAGATTTAATTTTCATCTATTAAGATTTTCTCTCTCAAATCTTGAATAAATCTTGATGTATTTATTTTTAATATTAATATTAATTTCACTGATAAATTAAATATAGCTAATTTTTAATTTTCTTGATAAGGAAAATACATTTGTAAGGTTAATTTTATAAAATTAATTTTTCTCAAATTAAATAGCAATCTTGTGTTGTTTTCAAGTAATTTAAAGCTTTTGTAAGGTAAAGTGAATTTTAATTATAAATTATTACCATGGTATAACAATAAATGTTTGCATTTAAAATTTTAAAAACAGTGTTTTGTTGATAAATCTTTTGTGTATTTTTGTGTGTTCTTGTGTTTGCAATCTCTTGGTTTTTGTTGATGATTTAAATTTATTTACTTAGCATTTTAAATATTTCTGACCAGTTTAACCATTGCATACTTGATTTTAATTTTCATTTATTAAGATTTTATTTTCAAATTTCTTGTTTAACTCTTAGATACTTTAAATTTTACTTTTGATTAATTTAGTTTTTTTGATAAATTAGTTTTTTTTTGTAATTTAATTTTCTTGATAAATTAATGTTTCTGTAATTTAATTTTGTTTAAAAATTTAACTCAAGAATTCAATAAATCTTGTGTTGTGTTATTTTCAAGTAATAGTAAATTTTCATATTGTGAATTCAAATTATAAATTTTGAATTTAACAATAAATGTTTGTATTTAAAATTTTTAAAAACAGTGTTTCATTTATTGACCACCAGTGAATAGGATTAATTGAGTACATAAGGCAAAGTGATAAAATGGTTTGTTACTTTAGTTTTGCTGAAGTGAATTAAGACCAGGGAAACAGTTAAAATTGTTTGATGGAGTGATGCCCTTTTATTCTAGCATATTTCTTGTTTAACTGTAGATACTTCACAATTCTTTTGATAAACTTAGTTTGATTTTTCACATGATTAATGAGTTTTTTTTTTTTAAGTGATCACTATTACCTTTAGAGTACTCAGTTACAATTCTTTTGTTATGAGAGTTTGGGGATCTGGCTGAAGTAGGTATATTTTAAATATGTGATTAGTTGAGTAATAACTAGATACATGGTATATATATGATAATATATATATATATATATATATATATATATATATATATATATATATATATATATATATATATATATATATATATATATATATATAGTACTACCCTCGACTGTGTGGATTGCCACTATTTGGAAACTCGGCATTATGTGACAGACCCAGACCAGGGACCAAGGCCCCAAAGATATGTGATATATATAAGTTTTAAAGAATTTGAAAAAACACTCTCCTATAGTTGGCAATGTAGTGTGGCATCAAGAAAATGTTGGTAACATTGCTTACACTCATAAACAGATTGAGAAAGAGTTTTGGGGGTGGGGAATCCCTGGAGAAATTCCCATTGGGAGGCAGAAGTCAAATGGCTGGACACCATGGGAGAGGAGGACAAGTAAGACTGTGTAGAGGAACTCACTCAGAGTAGGGGTTGTTATGGATGGTGGATGGAACTGGAGAGCAGTTTCCTTGGCTGGAAAGGGGCGAGGATGCAGTGTTGGATGGATCAAGAGGGCTAGGTAGGCATCTGAATTGCTTGAGCTCGTTTTGTTTCCTGTTTTTATGTATATGATAATTCATATTTCATTATGTGAAATATACAGTACTGAGATACAATGTAGAAAAGAGAGAGAGAGAGAGAGAGAGAGAGAGAGAGAGAGAGAGAGAGAACAGCAACTGAGGTATCACTTAAATCGAAGACTATACAATAACACACAGCCTCCTTCACTTTTTAATTTATATCTTAAGCTATTCTCGTTTACATTTTTACTGAATTTTCTCATTTTTTTATTTTTAACAACCCAAAAGATAAGCACAGTTGTGTGCTACTTGGGTATGTATGTACACACACAAACACTCATCCCTTGACATTGATGAACTTGCTTAGAGCTTGTTTTGTTTCGTG
>NC_089788.1:45303526-45328526 GCF_040412425.1 Macrobrachium rosenbergii
ATATATATGTATGTATAATATATATATATATATATATATATATATATATACATATATATATATATATATATATATATATATATAAATTTCTGACTCACGTCGGGATCGAACCCAGGTCTCTCAGGTGGAAAGCAAGGGCGCTATCCACTAGGCCATACAAGTCTAAAAGAAGTTGGAACCTGAGAGCAACTGCACCCAAGGAATTACCTGGGCAAGCTAACTGCTTGCATACCAGCGAGTTTTCCCCAACTTCCCGACTCAGCAATGACCCAATAGATTTCATTCGAATTATCCCTTCTGAGTGAATAAGATAGAAATCATCAACACACAATCACGTGTGGAACAGAAATAAATTTCTGACTCACGTCGGGTGGGTGCAGTTGCTCTCAGGTTCCAACTTCTTTTAGACTTGTATGGCGTAGTGGCTAGCGCCCTTGCTTTCCACCTGAGAGAACTGGGTTCGATCCCGACGTGAGTCAGAAATTTATTTCTGTTCCACACGTGATCGTGTGTTGATGATTTCTATATATATATATATATATATATATATATATATATATATATATATATATATATATATATATATATATATATATATATATATACAATATGAAAGATGGGAGAGCCTACGGTATTTAAGCCAAGACATTGGAACAAGATCTCTAGACGCATGAGACCCATTACTATAATCAAACAGAAAAAGAGCAGATCCAAAACGTCAAGGATTAAAAAAAAAGCAAAAAGGTGGTGTTTAAAGATCTTCGACTTTGATACAAGTGGTTTTCAATACATTTTGTGAAAGTTTTCTTTACCAATGATTTATCCTTGCTTTTTCATAAGCCTCCCCCTTTACAGGATATAGCTTACAGGCTGTAATATATAAAATCAAATAATAATGTTTATTGTGTGGAGGAGCACAGTTAAACTCTTGAGTCGATAGATATAATTAGCAGATTGTTGACAGATGATTCAGGGAGAGGCAGTCGGATTATCCCGATGAATAAGCAACTTTGGAATACGAGATGGAATGATATTATCGCCTATTTATTCAGTATCGAGTCGAGAGCATAATAATAATCATAATAACTTTAGCATATTGAGAGTTTATGAAATGACGCAGCGCCGGTTGGGTTGCTGGATATTCCGAATAATTTTTGATTTCGTACACCAAAATTAAATCAGTCCCCTTGTATACTAAGGCGATCCATCCCTTCTCATTTTCTTGCACTGTGGAGGCTGCTGGGACGGGCCACCTGATGCCTTTTATAGCTCAAGATAGAAGAGAGAAAGAAAAGAAAAGAAGGGTGACGGAAAAAGAGTGGGAGCAGTCGCCGAGGAGGAAAACTAGGGCAGGGAGAAAGGTCCAGAGTTTTTTGGTGGACGGTTAGATCTGTCGCTTGAATGGCTGGGTAATTGTAAAAATGCTGGAAAGGAAAAGAAGGAAAAGAATTCAAAGACATGAACGCTGGAGAAACGAAGGTTTAATCAAGTCCATTAAGATATTCATTCTCTTTTGTAGTATCAATAACAAATATTAAAGGGTGTTTCTCTCTCTCTCTCTCTCTCTCTCTCTCTCTCTCTCTCTCTCTCTCTCTCTCTCTCTCTCTCTCTCTCTCTCTCTCTGTCACTCACACACACACACAAACACACACAAAAGCAAAAGCAAGTAAGGAGAAAGAGGAAGGCAGTTAACTTTCTATGAGATATCAAATAAGGTAAGATGACTGTACTTGCATAAAAGGTGTTTTAAGAGCCTCGTCTTTAAGCAAATTAGATTTATAGATCAAGACGATCAACGGTAAGGAAGGTACAAACAAAGGGGAACAAAGGGAGACAAACAGAAGAGAGAGAGAGAGAGAGAGAGAGAGAGAGAGCTCGCACTAGAGTTATAATGTTAGCAAAATGAGGAAATTTTAAAAGAAGTATTGTTGACTTTTCATGTAGATTGTAAAAACAACAACACTCCTACCAGGAAATAATGGAACAACATACGAAGTATAATATTTACTTTCCCATAGTTTCATTGCCTCAGAATATTATGGAAGCTCGATATTTTTCCGGAGACTCGAATATTCTGATTAGCAAAGTAGATATGACTAATGAAAATTTATTTTCATACTTCATATAAATAACAATCATTTTAGCTATCACTAATTTATGTCTTTAATACAGTACACCTCTAACTTTATTACATTTTTACATCAAAGTATAAAATCAAATATCATTGGTCTTTATCTAATCCCCTCGCTGATTCATCAGTATTTATACAGCCTGTAATTCAAACTTTAAACCTTTGGCCAATTATCGTTCTGTCCTGCAGAGTGAAGACCTTCATCCGCCTCACTTTATCAGCCGAGTGAAAACCTTTCACCTGTAATTAAGGCTCCGAAGGGCTCTATTATTAGGGTCAATCGCGAATCGTCTGTCTTTCATTAACAAACGACCTCGTTTGGTTTGCAATTGTATAAACAGGGCTTCTTCTCCAATAGTTTTTAAATCTTCTTGTTCAGTGAATAGCAGGGTCATTTACTTCGCATGAGTATATCGTTCTGAGAATTGTTTTATAATTTTAAGAATTATTAGTCTTTTATTTTTATCTTTTAATTTTGGCTGATAGGAAGAACTTTGCCGGTTAATGAAAATATATGAGGATGATTGCTTGTTGTTTACTATTTTTACTATGGCTAAGAAAAAATTGGTCGGCAACTATAAAAGGAAAGTATATTCTTTGAACTTTTTATTCCTAAACTTTTGTAACCGAAGTTTGTTATTAAGAAGTTTTATGTTTACCAACCGTAGACAGAGCCCAAAGAAACTTCTTGGAAGTTCTCATCCTTCTTTGTTCAGCGGAAAACAATAGGTTTATTAAAGTGACTCCGAAAGATTACTCTTCGGCGGAATTCAGTAGAAGTCAACAAGTCATCAGAAATTCATATTACGGTCTGTAAACCAAGTAGAATGAACTACCAAATCCAATTTCGTCTCTGCGACGCTGAGAGGAACCAGGACAAACACGCATCGCGTATCAAATCTTACGTTACAACAGTGGAAAAACTGCGGCATCCTCTCTCTCTCTCTCTCTCTCTCTCTCTCTCTCTCTCTAACTGGCTTGACGGCATCCTCTCTCTCTCTCTCTCTCTCTCTCTCTCTCTCTCTCTCTCTCTCTCTCTCTCTCTCTCTCTCTTGAGAAAACGCCAAAGATTAATGAGAAATTACAGACATACGGTACATTAAAATAAAATACCTTTGACGAAATATTGATTTCACGCTTTATGAGGTTCTTTTTTAAACCAATATGGAAATCTTTCGACAAAACAATTGTTGAAATTGCATTGCTCTAAAGATTAATGAGAAATTACAGACATACGGTACATTAAAATAAAATCCCTTTGGCTTGGGAAATATTGATTTCAAATCATTTTATGAAAGCATTTAATTCGATTTTTGATGAAAGGAATGCAATGGAAAGTTGCTGTTCATTTCTTTTATCATTGCTCATTTGACAAACTACTAAAGTTATTTGTTGCCCTCATTGTGGCTCATTGCTGGTTTAGAGTTTCAGCAGTCTATATATAAGGTCTGTAGAAAGTTTCATATTCTGACCGGTTTCGACTTTTCAAGCCATTTTTTTTTTATTTATTTAATTTTTTTTCAGGGTTAGATCCACACCTGCGTTAGTTTGGAAACTCATTAACCTACCCTCGTAACATTCTTAAAGTTTAAACAATTTACCTCAAGTTTATACATCCCCTTTACCCGGGCTTCAGTTGGGACAGCTATTAATGAATTTTATATACACATCCTTTAATAGCAAATCATTTTTTCATGGTTCTTAAAGTTTCCAAAAATTTATCATTCGCGATACGTCTTAACAGATGACGTCCTTCAATGAACAATCCATTGGAACACCGAATGAAGGTCACGCAGTTCAGTTGCTGTTCATTTCTTTCATTGTTATTGCTCATTTGACTTGGGTAAGACTAGAAAAGACTTTCTCTCACCTTCACTCAAAGGTTTCATGCCTTATAAGCTGAAAGATTTCTTCTTTATTGATGGTTTTATTTTGACAATTGTTGTTTTCAAGAACTCCCCAGACAATATTAGTATCTTTCATACGTATTATTAAACCGGAACAAGCAACTGAAAAAGAATTGAACATGATATGTTTTTCTAATGGGAATATATAATATATATATATATATGAATATATCAGGGACATATATATCTTAAATATGAAAAATGATTTCTTTTTCTGTAATACTACAGTGTAATATGAAAATAAGAAGGCCCATAAAACACTATTTAAACAGGTGTTGAAACCATATATTTCAGGCACTTGTTTCTGTTTCCCTGTTCACTGGTAGAATATGGACAGTGGAAAGTTACAATGGTATATATACAAAAACATGAAGGTGTGGCCTTAGGCCTCCGAATGTTAAGGAGGTGGCGTTTCTTAAGAAGGAGGAGAATGACCAAATTCCCTAGTGGTTTTTGGCCTCATTAGCTCCCGTTTGGCGATGGATCTGGCGGTCGCGTTTCTTGGGTCATCTTCTTCAAGAGGGGTCTGAGGATTAAGGTGTCGATGGCGTCCGATTTCCAATGTCCTCCTGACAGGTTCATATTGTTGGTTTGATTGATGATAGCAGATTCCAGCATCTTTCTTTTGTACGGACAGCTACTCTTGAAAACCAACTCCGCCCCACTCCAGTTAATGACATGCCCTGTATTTCTAATATGTAGGAAAATTCCTGAACTCTCCGAAGCGTAACGTACTGATCTTTTTGTGCTCTGTTATTTCTTTGCCGGTAGAGCGATCTACCTGTCTCGCCTACATAGATGTCATGACAATTACTACACGGTATCTTGTAAACTCCGGCTTCTTCCCTTTTGTTATTTAAGTATACGTTAACGAGCGAACTCCCGATGGATTTGGGATAATGGAAAATGAAAGGATTATTAGAACTGAGTTGCTCGGTGGCCTTTGGATGTTTTCATCGTATGGAAGCTTTATTTTGTTGTTGAAATCTATTTGTCTGTTGTAAGTGGGACCTCTGCAGTATATTTTATTCGCTTTATTAATAGCCCTCTCGTTAATGTGTGGTGGATAGAGCAGTTGCGTTAGGTGTTGGCGGATCGTGTTAAATTCTTGATCCAGGTACTCATTTGAACATATCCTAAGTCCTCTGAGGAACAGGTTGCACCCTACCATGATTTTTACGGAGACGTCGTGGTAGCTTAAGAAATGAATGTAGGAGACAGCGAAGGTGGGTTTTCTATATACTGTAAATGCATACCTGTTCTATTTTCTTATGATCAGTACATCTAGGAACGGCAGTTTTCCGTCCTTTTCCCATTCTGTTTTAAATTTTATGGTCTGAACTATTGAATTTAGCCTATTAAAAATTCATTAAAGTCCCCAGCTATTGTCCCAGAAAGTAAAGATATCATCTACGTATCTAAGCCAGATCATATTATGGGGTTTGATAGATGACAAAAGTTCTGTTTCGAAATATTCCATGTACAAGTTTGCTAGAAGGGGTGATAGGGGACTTCCCATGCTACAGCCAAATTTTTGTTTGTAAAATCACCATTGAAAGAAAACACGTTGTTAGTTACACAGAGGTTGATAAGTTTTAAAGTTTTATCTATGCCAAGAGGAAAATGGTCTTCATATGGTTGTAACTTCCTCTCTAAGAAAGACAACACGTCGGCAATCGGGACTTTAGTAAATAATGAATCGACGTCTAGACTGAGCAGTTTGATGTTGTTTGAGGGGATGTTTAAACTATTAAATTTTTGTATGAAATCCTCTGCATGTTTGACGTGGGAGGATGAGAAGGTTCCTAGAAAGGGTGATAACAAGTCTGCGAGCCATTTTGATAATTTGTACATGAAAGAGCCCCTGCTAGATATTATGGGGCGTAAAGGAATCCCATCTTTATGTGTTTTCGGGAGGCCGTAAAAATAGGGGAGAGAGGGGTTGATTACCTTGAATGTCTCTAGTAATTCTATGTCTTTTTTATTGCCCCCTATGGTTCTAACTGATTTGTTAAACTGAGCAGCAATATTTGTTGTGGGATCTTTCGTTAATTTGTCATAGGTCTCCGCATCGTTTAGAAGTTCTTGAACTTTATTGATGTATGTCTCCTTGTCTAACAGAACTATTTTCCCGTCTTTGTCAGATTTTGTGATGATGATATCCCCCTTTTCTTAAGCTAACTAGTGCATTTTGGAATCTTTTCGGGAGCGAATTTTTTTGTTATTTTGCTCCAAGACATTTAGCAAAATGCCTTTGAGACATGCCTCTTTCTTGTCATAGTTGTTTTTTGCAAAATGTTTATCAAAAGCAACTAGGAAATTAAGATTACTCTCGGGACCAGGTTTTAGAGAGAATGAAACTCCAAGATTTAAAACGGTCTGTTCTTCTGCAGTGAGGGGATGGTTAGAGAGATTCAGCACATTATTGGGAAGGCCAAGATTATTCCATACGCTGTTCCTAATCAGTCTTTTAATTTG
The DNA here is from genome assembly GCF_040412425.1 of Macrobrachium rosenbergii. Classification (NCBI taxonomy): domain Eukaryota; kingdom Metazoa; phylum Arthropoda; class Malacostraca; order Decapoda; family Palaemonidae; genus Macrobrachium; species Macrobrachium rosenbergii. The sequence continues at coordinate 45,310,043 of NC_089788.1, forward strand.
TAGCACAAATTTCTGGAGTGGGACTCACTGTTTTCAATAGCACCTGATAGCACAAAATATGAAAGATATCTGTACATACCATCATCCCTGCACATGAGGCGAAGTGACGTGGCTAGCTCACTTATTTTTCTTCTAATCACATAGATGTCTTGGTGTGTGGCTTGTATTCTGTCTTGGAGGAATGTGCGGATGGAGTCCGGAAATGGGTCTGACGCCGATGTCCAACGCGTGAAACCGTACATTTTGGGAGAAACTTGTTCCTGTAGGCATTCTTGTAGAAAATTTCTCTGATTTTTCCTCTGTGTAACCCATGTACTAGCCGTTCGTACCGTCTAAAGATGTGCTTGACAGCTGGGTTGAAGCCGAAAAACTGGCGTAAACTGTGATGTTCCATAATGGGCAAAAATGAATGTCTTTTCCTGTAATACTACAGTGTAATATGAAAATAAGAAGGCCCATAAAACACTATTTAAACGTTGAAACCATATATTTCGGGCACTTGCTTCTGTGCCCCTGTTCACTGGTAGAATATGGACAGGTGGAAAGTTACAATGGTATATATACAAAAACATGAAGGTGTGGCCTTAGGAGACATACATCAATAAAGTTCAAGAACTTCTAAACGATGCGGAGACCTATGACAAATTAACGAAAGATCCCACAACAAATATTGCTGCTCAGTTTAACAAATCAGTTAGAACCATAGGGGCAATAAAAAAGACATAGAATTACTAGAGACATTCAAGGTAATCAACCCCCTCTCTCCCCTATTTTTACGGCCTCCCTGAAAACACATAAAGATGGGATTCCTTTACGCCTTATAATATCTAGCAGGGGCTCTTTCATGTACAAATTATCAAAATGGCTCGCAGACTTGTTATCACCCTTTCTAGGAACCTTCTCATCCTCCCACGTCAAACATGCAGAGGATTTCATACAAAATTTAATAGTTTAAACATCCCCTCAAACAACATCAAACTGCTCAGTCTAGACGTCGATTCATTATTTACTAAAGTCCCGATTGCTGACGTGTTGTCTTTCTTAGAGAGGAAGTTACAACCATATGAAGACCATTTTCCTCTTGGCATAGATAAAACTTTAAAACTTATCAACCTCTGTGTAACTAACAACGTGTTTTTCTTTCAATGGTGATTTTTACAAACAAAAATTTGGCTGTAGCATGGGAAGTCCCTATCACCCCTTCTAGCAAACTTGTACATGGAATATTTCGAAACAGAACTTTTGTCGTCTATCAAACCCCATAATATGATCTGGCTTAGATACGTAGATGATATCTTTACTTTCTGGGACAATAGCTGGGGGACTTTAATGAATTTTTAATAGGCTAAATTCGCTAGTTCCGACCATAAAATTTAAAACAGAATGGGAAAAGGACGGAAAACTGCCGTTCCTAGATGTACTGATCATAAGAAAACAGAACAGGTATGCATTTACAGTATATAGAAAACCCACCTTCGCTGTCTCCTACATTCATTTCTTAAGCTACCACGACGTCTCCGTAAAAATCATGGTAGGGTGCAACCTGTTCCTCAGAGGACTTAGGATATGTTCAAATGAGTACCTGGATCAAGAATTTAACACGATCCGCCAACACCTAACGCAACTGCTCTATCCACCACACATTAACGAGAGGGCTATTAATAAAGCGAATAAAATATACTGCAGAGGTCCCACTCACAACAGACAAATAGATTTCAACAACAAAATAAAGCTTCCATACGATGAAAACATCCAAAAAGGCCACCGAGCAACTCAGTTCTAATAATCCTTTCATTTTCCATTATCCCAAATCCATCGGGAGTTCGCTCGTTAACGTATACTTAAATAACAAAAGGGAAGAAGCCGAGTTTACAAGATACCGTGTAGTAATTGTCATGACATCTATGTAGACGAGACAGGTAGATCGCTCTCGCAAAGAATAACAGAGCACAAAAGATCAGTACGTTACGCTCGGAGAGTTCGGGAATTTTCCTACATATTAGAAATACAGGGCATGTCATTAACTGGAGTGGGGCGGAGTTGGTTTTCAAGAGTAGCTGTCCGTATTAAAAGAAAGATGCTGGAATCTGCTATCATCAATCAAACCAACAATATGAACCTGTCAGGAGGACATTGGAAATTGGACGCCATCGACACCTTAATCCTCAGACCCCTCTTGAAGAAGATGACCCAAGAAACGCGACCGCCAGATCCATCGCCAAACGGGAGCTAATGAGGCCAAAAAAACCACTAGGGAATTTGGTCATTCTCCTCCTTCTCAAGAAACGCCACCTCCTTAACATCGGAGGCCTAAGGCCACACCTTCATGTTTTTGTTTATATACCATTGTAACTTTCCACCTGTCCATATTCTACCAGTGAACAGGGGCACAGAAACAAGTGCCCGAAAAATATATGGTTTCAACGTTTAAATAGTGTTTTATGGGCCTTCTTATTTTCATATATATATATATATATATATATATATATATATATATATATATATATATATATATATATATATATATATATATATATATATATATATATATATATATATATATATATATATGTGTGTGTGTGTGTGTGTGTGTGTGTGTGTGTATGTATGTATGTATTTCGCCATCAACAGGTAGTTTTGTATAAAAGAATGATAATGATCACTTTCACATTCACACTCCAACTGGTAAATCGTGGATGAACCAATGTGCAGGAAACTTCCATACCACTAGCCCCTTCATTTACGTACGCATAAGACTTACCAGGAGCGTGCCGAATTCTAATAAATAATCTGCCCCACTCACCTCTGTCTTGCACACACACACACACACACACACACACACTTCTTGGATGTTGTGGCCACACCTCACCAATACCTCCATCACTTCAGACCACTTTCTTTTTTGGTTCATTCTCTTCTCTTTAGCTTCCAACACTTTTGAATTGCCTAATCTTTTCACAAAGCTATCATCATCCATTTTTTTTACATATGAATAAACCATCTCAAACACCCTAATTCATTCTTTCACTTACACTAACTCTATACCACCCATCCATTGTCTCTACACATCTCGCCCTTTAATTTTATCCATTCTAATCTATAATTCCACAGATATTCCAAATTTCCTCCCAACCTTATGCACCTAAGCTGCTATCTGTCATGCCTCCTCTACTCTGTGACTCACCTCTCCTTTCATCCAAGCTTCATCTAAAATAATATCTCCCAAATACTTATGAGAATCCACTGCTTCATTTCTCTCACTGTTCTCAGTAACATTCATCGCTCTGTCTTCCTGGTCTTCTCGTTGGAACTTTCAAACTCTTTTATTATTCTCTGCAATTTTTTTTCATTATCCCCAAATAGTATGTTATGGTCTACAACAACTATTCAATACTGCAATCACAAGCCATCTTATCCCACAACTTAGCACCTACACCTATAGTTCTTTCTCTGACTTCTCACATCAGTCCATCCATAAGAATAATAAACAGCCACTGAGATAAAGCATACCCCATTGTGATACCAAACGAGTCACTTCCTCATCTACAAACTCTAAAAAAATCCTTCACTTCAATCATTCTCAGCAATTTACTCTCTACACCTTACGTCCTCAACACTCCACATTGGGCCTCAAGTTCTGTCGTAAGCTCTCCTATGCCCAAGTGGCATTTTCCCTTTACTTTGAAACGTTTTTCAAAACTCTTTCATAATGAACACTTGAAGCAACCAACATCTTCCTTTCCTAAATGTAAATTGTTTCTCCCAATCGAATTCTTTTGACATCTGTGTTATCTTCCTAATAAAAATCTTACCCTACACCTTCCTTTGTATACTTCTGTCACCTATATTTTTATACAAATGAGCAATTATCCTTCTCATCCATTCCTTTGGGTATTTTCCCTAACCCAGACACCTTATACACCTTGGCTAGCCACTCAATTGCCCTTTCACCACCAAACCACTGTAGATCTTTCGTACGCACCTCAATTCTTGGTATTTTTCGCATTTTAGCTTCTAAATACACATCTTACATCCTCAACATTAAGTTATGATATATATATATATATATATATATATATATATATATATATATATATATATATATATATATATATATGTGTGTGTGTGTGTGTGTGTGTGTGTGTGTGTGTGTGTGTGTGTGTGTGTGTGTGTATGTATGTATGTATGTATGTATGTGTACTGTACACATATATTAATATATAAAACATCTCTCCATATTTTTTCCAAATTCTTTATAGCATTAAATGATAAAGAATAAGAATATCGTAGTTATATCACATGTTTTGTAGTAAGTAAGTAAGTATAGCTTAGTTTTACCAGACCACTGAGCTGATTAACAGCTCTCCTAGGGCTGGCCCGAAGGATTAGACTTATTTTACGTGGCTAAGAACCAATTGGTTACTTAGCAACGGGACCTACAGCTTATTGTGGAATCCGAACCACATTATAGCGAGAAATGAATTTCTATCACCAGAAATAAATTCCTCTAACTCTTCATCAGCCGGCGGCGGGAATCGAACTCCGGCCCATCGAATGACGGTCTGAAGCTCAACCAACTCGGCCAACAAAGGGCTTTACTTTGTACATTACGAGTAAACTCGCTCACTGACTTAAATTTACATACTTTACAATATTACTCTTCAAGATTACCTTAATCATAATTTTGCAAAAATAACATTTATTTATAAGTTCGTAGTATATTACCATCCACCTGCAGTGGACCTTAGGGAATAAAACCATTTTGGCGAGAGGCAATTTCAGCTTTATTTTACACCACACGGAACTTGCAAGGTATTTCTTTTACGTTAGTTTGAACAAAAATGAATGAACCACGAAGTTCATGTGGCCATTATTAACAACTTATGATTATTAACTTTTTTGAAGAGAAAACTTTAAATAGTTGTAACAGCTCTGCAAATTCTGGTATATTACAAGAATAGTCACTTTACTAAACTTCCTCAGTGTTCTCATTATCATTCTGTCAGAGAATTGGGATTAATTGTTTGCTAAGTAATAAGAAATGAATAAGCCAAAAACTTTGATCAGGTTCCTCTAGATTTTAGCTTACTTGTTGAACAAAAGGTTGAAGGAGACACCTGGCAGTTAGTCGGTTGGAGCAGCTCAGAATTAGGATAAAGAAAGGTATGGGTCTACCATCCTCTTCCCCAAACGACTTTCTGAAAACACAAGCACATACGAACATATTCTATATGTATACAACACGCAAATGTATGTATGTATGTATGTATGTATGTATGTATGTATGTATGTATGTATGTATGTATGTATGTATATATATATATATATATATATATATATATATATATATATATATATATATATGTGTGTGTGTATATATATACACACACACACACACACACACACACACATATATATATATATATATATATATATATATATATATATATATATATATATATATATATATATATATATATATATATATATATATATATATATATATATATATATATATGTGTATGTATACACACACATATATAGATATATATATATATATATATATATATATATATATATATATATATATATATATATATACCAACCAGCACTGCCTGGAAAAACTTTGAATGACATTCAATCAAGTATCTCTCTCGCCTGCTTTCTTCTCCCTAACACCCCCAAGTTTACCTCTCATTTCTTCTGTCAGTTCATCGAAACTGCCGTTAAAACTTATGTGTAGACAACAATTTATGTGCGGAGACATTCCACTCACCAGAGCGGATGAACTGATGATATTATTGCCTAAATATCTTCCGACTGAATGACAGGTAATTGCTCCTGTGGACAGGTTAGCTCCAATTTCGTGACAGTTTGCCTCTGTATTTCATATACGCTTATTCATGTCACTGTCAGACCCTTCAACGCTATTTGTAGGCCGTTTTAAGTCCAAATCATACAATAAAAATCTAAAACAATATTTCCATGTGATACAGACAATTTGATATAGGCCTAGGCCAATGATGTCTTTTATGTTATGTGTTACTATAATGAAAGTAAACTTCACTGTCCAGTTCATAAAAAACTGAACCAACACCTCAGTTCTTATTTAAACTCGTTCATTAATATTGTATGAGAATAGACATCTTTTTTTAATAGGAAATATTTAGTCTATGCTCTGTTACGCCTTTTACTTCTTTCCTATTATTAAGTGAACTGCTGCAAGAGTTAGCCTTCTACCCCTTCATCATATTAAGAGAAAAACTGGCAAAACACTTTCCTATATGGCCAACTTCAACTTGTGATACATATTTTTTATATTGGTTTTAAGGACGTGTTTAACATAACATAATAAATTACAACTCATTATCTTTACAATGACATCAAATTCCTTAATGTAGAATTGTGCATAAATTTACACGTAAAGTCTATAAACTTGGTCAGTTCATACAATAATGTAATCATGAATCAAACAAAATCTTTCCCTTCTTGGAGGAATGTTAGACAATCGGTTATTTATTGTTTTGAATATATATGCAATGATAAAAGATAAAAATATATATGCATCATTCTAATATATAACCATAAACAATGATTTCATTTCCCTTAATGATGGGAATACTATTCGTGACTGTGTATGATTACATCAACAAATGGAATGAACTGATGTGTTGCGTAAGCTGTGAGCACTCCGAGTTACTCGAAGTGCAGTAGTTGCCATTTCTTAATTTAATCCTTATTTGTATCTAATACATTTACCCTCCAAGTGTCTTTCGGAAGATTTCCAAATGTAATAATATACATTTCAATAATATAGTTTCAATCTAGAATTTTCAGTCATTATCTTCCAGATAATCAGTACCAAGCAGAGTGAAAAGAAACTTACTGTATCTTCCATATGCAGTGAAGTTTTTTGCCACTTTGCACGATATTTACTTCCAGTTGCTGGAGTGTCCAAGGTGATATTTCAATTATTCCAGCACAGTCAGCAACATGTTGTTCTTCCTACACAATGTTGGTGATCGTGTAATAGGATTGTGTGTAGGACCAATTTAACACTGCATGCAAAAAAAAAGGAATGTGTTTATTTACTTATTATATCATATAATATAATGTCTTCAACCATATGTATGAACAGGCGGGGCAAATGACTCGTGATTATCGCTTTTTGCATGATGAAGCAGTTGCCAGATGTTGCGTATGTAAAATTAAGTTATTTTTTTATATACATTCCTTTTATGGGTGCTTCCTCTTGCAAAGAAGTAGTATTAGAGTTATGGAATTATTTGAGGTATAATGATATATCAACTCAACTTCTATACTATATGTACCAAAAGTTGCCAAAAGTGCTTTTTCATTCCTTATGCAGATCCCACATTCCAATTTTTTGCATCGTGAATTGTTTTTCTTCTCTCTAAGTAATAATTTAGTAATAAACCTCATGGATAGAGATAGATTTTGCTCCAAAGTGTCTGAGTGATGCCTTGAGAGAGAGAGAGAGAGAGAGAGAGACAGAGAGAGAGACAGAGAGAGAGAGACAGAGAGACAGAGGGAGAGAGAGATGAGCCACTACTATGCATCAGCAGACTCGGCTTTGCTTACTACAGAAAGAAATGATCGATTTAGGTTTTCAATGTAGATTTTATCGAGATAATAAACAATTATATTAATTATTATCATAAATTATGATCAAAATTTACGTAAATTATGATAAAAAAATTGATGTTATAGGGTATTTATTGTTGTAGGTTAATCATACTTCAGGCAGCGCCAGAAGAAAAGGTGAAGCGTCAGGTGAAAAATGCGAATAAACCCAGAAAACTGAAGGGAAAGGTGGTGCAAAAATGAAATTTTCATTTGTTTTGTCAGTGTTTGTATGTCTGTCATGGGGTAGGGGTTTGATTTTGAGTTAAACCCCTTTCTGGGGTGACATAAGGCCGTGGTCAAAATTTGTCTGGGTCTGTCAAGCGGTTTGGATTTCTATAGTGGACAAACAAATATACAAACATACACTTTTATATATTGCTACGAATGTCCGAGGGATACTTACTTGATTTTGGGCGTCAGTTAGTGAACGCAAAGAGTTCTTTATATTTATTACACATCTGACTCAATATTAGGAGAATTCGTTGACAAACAAGGAAAAATCTGTGGCTGAGGGCCTTCTTCATGTGGGGGAAAATTACGTAAACTCAAGGGTTCTTTTAATTAATTATATTTACATAACAAACACAGATCAGAAGAATGACGAATTACTGGGTTGATAATAATAAGGGCCTGCTGAATGAATGAATCCTACACAGAGTAAACATTCTACGCAGATGATGTTTTCATAACAGGAAATATTGCAGTGGGGGTAGAAGGGGAACTGCACATGGATAGAGCTGAGGGATTCCACAGTCGAGGCCTATCTGCAATATATACGCGATGGTTACTGGCAATAATAATAAGACGCTCAAAGGGGACTGAGGGATTGCACAGATGGTGCCAAATAACTCAGTTCAACACTAAATGCATAATTACATTAACAGTGAATGCTCCATCACAAATTACTGAAGGTGATCGAGCAACGGAAAATAAATGAAAAATTTGACAGAAAAATAACAGTAATCGTGGCTGACTAAGAAAACTTATTCTGGTACATTACCTTCATCTGGCTACTGCAAGGTCGCAGATTTCAAATCTGTGAGGTCTCGTGACCCTCAACCTGACATTAGGAAGTATCATCTTAGAGTGATTGATACCTTCAATTGTGATGAGTTTGTCTGTTAATGGTAGCTCCACGGGGAACTTTGTCTGTCCTTATGAGGGACATTTGTGCACCAGAATCATCAAATGCCTTGACCTGGCTGGCGGGGCACCTACCTCAGGGAAGTGCCACATAAATGGGACTCTGGGCTGGGGGACCTAGGGACGTTGGGTCAGTGACTGCCAAGGCAAGGGCTGGTGTGTTTGGCTTATTATTATTAAGGCATTTTGCCCATTGGGTGGAGTGATCATAGACTTTGCAAGCGAGGCAGTAAGTCCAGTTATAATCTTTACCTGGCACTGCCCCATTGGAGGGAGCAGGCCCTTTACCTCTACATCCACGACCCAGGTGTGGCTCGTTGAGGTGTTGTCCCATTTGAGGATGTAGAGGGGGCTTCTGGCTGATTCTCAGCCTTCAAGTGGCACTGTTCAGTGGGGTGCCCTATTCTCTTACAGTACCCACACACGGGTTTCTTACTGGGGTGCCCATTCTTGTGAGGTTGCTGGAAATTGGTTGAGGCAGGCAAGGAGGGATATAATTTTCGTTCATGGGAACTAAGAGGGGAATGATGCATATCCCATATGTCAGCCCAACGGCAGCACTCGACCACTGTCTTAGGTGCCTTATCGCATACATTAGTGCAAGAGCTGGCTGGGCATAAAATAAGAAGTCCTCAAGCTGGAAGAGTTAGAGGACATCCCATACACTAGTGGCTTTCAGAGATTCTAGCCATCGTTTTAGGACCTGGGTCTTTTTGAAGATCCACTCAGACCATGTTTGGTCTGATTCCTTGGGAATATTTCTCCACCTTTTCCTCCAACGGTCGGGAGTTATTTCAAAAGTTTTCATGATAGCTTGGTGGACAAGGGTAAGATTTCCTTGATCCTCAGGGGGAAGAGCATGGAATGCAATGACATCCTTCCCTTCAAGGTACTTTCCTAGGATCAGAGACACTTCTGCAGTTGAGGGCTGATAGGTCATCAGGACCTTTTCAACATGGTCGAGCCAGGCTTCAGGCTCGGCTTCGTCACAGTTTCTGATGAGGGTGCCTATGCTGCTGAGGGTTGAGTGAGGAGAGGGTGTTGGTGTGTTGTGCATGTCATGAGCTGCCATTGCAAGCTGAGGAGCTCTTTCTTTCTCTCTCTCCTGTCTTTCTTTCTCCTTCTGTCTTTCTGCCTCTTCTCATTTCTCCTTGGCTATTCTTTCTTTCTCCCTCTCCTGCCTTTCTGCCTCTTCTCGTTTCTCCTAGGCTATTCTTTCTTTCTCCTTCTCCTGTCTTTCTGCCTCTCTTTCCACCTTGGCATAGTCTACTCTCTCTTGGATCCATTCTCTCAGGGCTTGTCCTGATAGTCCTATGTCCTTTCCAGTTGACATGTAGAACTTGAAGTCCTCATTTTGCTGGGCCCTGGATGTCGTAGATGTCTTGAGATAACACATATACTGTATGGGCATGACCCATTAGAAAATCAATATGTCCAAAAGGACTCAGGTTGTGTGGAAGGCTTAACCTTCAGGGTGTCTGAAGGACTCTGGGTGTCTAGAGGGACTCAGGGTGTCTCGAAAGACTAAAGGTATCTCGGAAGACTCAGGGTGTCTCAGAAGACTCAGGGTGTCTCGAAAGACTCAGGGTGTCTCGAAAGACTTGGGGTGTCTCAAAAGACTTGGGGTGTCTCAAAAGACTTGGGGTGTCTCGAAGAACTTGGGGTGTCTCGAAAGACCTGGGGTGTCTCGAAGAACTTGGGGTGTCTCGAAAGACTCAAGGTGTCTCGAAAGACTCAGGGTGTCTCAAAAGATTCAGGGTGTCTCAAAGGACTCAAGGTGTCTCGAAAGACTCAGGGTGTCTCGAAAGACTTAGGGTGTCTGAAAAGACTCAGGGTGTCTCGAAAGACTCAGGGTGTCTCGAAAGACTCAAGTATGTTCATGATGAACTGGGTTCTATATGTCTAAAAGACTCAGGGCTGCTCGAGTGAACAGGTTCAATATGTCTGAAGAGACTCTAGATTGTTCGAAATGAACAGATTCAGGTTGTCTGAGTAGACTCAAGTTGTCTGAAAAGACTTAAATTTCAGGTGTCTGAAAGACTCAATTGTTCAGAATGAACAAATATTAATATGTCTGAATAAGACAAATTTCAGGGTGTCTGAAAAGACTGTTAAAAATGAATATGTCTGAATAAGACAAATTTCAGCATGTCTGAAACACTCAATTGTTGAGAATGAATGAAAATTTATATGTCTGAATAAGACAAATCCCAAGTTGTCTGAAAAGGCCCAGTTAAAAATTACTATGTCTGAATAAGACAAATTTCAGGGTGTCTGAAACGCTCAATTCCTCAGAATGAACGAAAATTAGTATGTCTGAATAAGACAAATCTTAGTGTGTCTGAAAAGACTTAGTTAAAAATTAATATGTCTGAATAAGACAAATTTCAGGTTGTCTGAAAAGACTGTTAAAAATTAATGTCTGAAAAAGACAAATTTCAGGGAGTCTGAAACACTCAATTGTTCAGAATGAACGAAAATTAATATGTCTGAATAGACTTAGTGGTTCTTAATGAACGAAAATCTAGCCCCAGCTAACATAAGCTTTCATTTACATTTTATTTTGCGGAGAGATGCTGCAGAACTAATAAAATAAAAAAAAAAGGTTTACGGGGTTAAACACTTATGGTGTGTATAGGGAATTTTCCTTGCTCTGTCAAATAATTTTAAATGTGGCGTAATGAAAACAGTACATTGATCCTATAAAACATTAAAATCTCCAACACACAAGGGTAAGAAAAAATGCTTAATCTTACAACATAAACGGGGCAGTCCACAGTGCCGTGTTATGCTTGGGGAAGGAAAGACATTGCTATTCTCCGTTATCAAAACAAACTTTTGCTCACACGTTACTAATAATAGTGCTCCAATGTCTACTTCTGGTCTCATGACATTTGCCGACAAATGAATGAGTCAGGCAACATTGGGGGGTTCGTCTTGACCGCATGTCTGGCTTTTTACCTGGGCCTACCCTTTTTCCGCCACCCGGGCCTCCCGCAGTAATGAATGAACGAGGAAATTCTTGCTGATATATTCGTCAATAAATAAATTTACAGGAATGTTACAGGCTCACCGAGGAATATCCTACTCAGTTAGAGAATAAAAGTTTATTACTTCAAAATTGTGGCAAGGTGCACGGACATATGGGTAAAAATTAGCGAGTGAAAGAAAGGGATTTATACACAAGCGCTGTGTGTGCAGTTTTTATAATAATGGAATTTCTAATGGAACTCACAAATCAAAGATGGCGGACGGTTAGGGATGGCCCACATGGCCTGGAATTGAAGATTCCGTGTCGGAATTACTATTCTCGCCTTGAGAGCGGAAATTTAGATTTCTAAATATTTCCTAGCTTTTCCTATCGATCTAGCAAGTGAGAGAGAGAGAGAGAGAGAGAGAGAGAGAGAGAAAGAGAGAGAGAGAGAGAGAAAGAAGAGAGAGAGAGAGAGAGAGAGAGAGATAAATACAGAGAGGTGTACAGCGGTTTAGCTGGAGTCAAAGCCTTGGTGGTCGCCTACAGTGTGCCTATCTGGAATAGGGGCTCTATTCCTTTTATTTAACTCTTCGACTAAGTTATTCCCAAGTTTCCCATTCTTAAAACATGCAGCTAACATGTGATAGCACAAAAATCTCGTGGAATTGTTAATGCGCTCTCTCTTTTCATGAACTAATTTGACATGCATGTGGTCTATCAATTACCTAACACTGATTACAGTCACTTTCCGCAGCTAGCATAAACCTAAACAAAATATTTCAACATGTACTTACGATGTGGAACTGGCGCTTCTCATGTGCTTCAAATGGAGGGGGTATGATATCAGGGTCGTTTCTAATTATGCAGACCAGCTAGCAGTTGCTATTTCACTGATAATTGCAAAGCAATTGTTTACTCAGCAAGGTAAGCCAGTTGCTACAGATGTCCGAGGGATACTTATTTTATTTAAGGCAGCAACGAATGAACGCAGGCAATTCCTTATATTTATATTACACTTCTGCCTCAATATTAGGACAATTCGTAGACAAACAAGGGAAAATCTGTGGCTTAGGGCCTTCTTCATGTGAGGGGAAAATTACTTAAACTCAAGGTTTCTCTTAACTAATTATATTTACATAACAAACACAGACCAGAAGAATGACGAATTACTGGGCAGGTAATAGGGCCTGCTGAATGAATGAATCCTACACAGAATAAATATTCTGCACCGATGATGTCTTCATAACAGGAAACATCGCAGTGGGAGTAGAAGGGCGACTGCACATGGATAGAGCCAAGGGATTCCACAGTCGAGGCCTACCTGCAATATATGCACGATGGTTACTTGCAATAATAATAAGACACTCAAAGGGAACTGAGGGATTGCACAGATGGTGCCAAATAACTCGGTTCAACACTAAATGAATAATTACGTTAACACTGAATACTCCAACACAAATTACTGAAGGAGGCCGCACAAAGGAAAATGAAAAATTAGACAGAGAAATAACAGAAATCGTGACTGACTAAGAAACCTTATTTCGGTACATTACCTTTGTCAAGATGATGGTATCCTCGTTCGACAGTGCGCTGGCGATGGAGGAGGGAGTTAAAATGCCACTATGAAAGTATACTGGTTCAAGCCTCGGTGTCAAACACGTGTAAGGTTCAAGGGTCAGGCAAGGTTAAGGACATCTGTCCTTGGTGGCGTTTGGAGCACTTCTCTCTCTCAATTTCTGTTGCATCGTCTATAAATAACCATCGGGGATTACGCATCACATACAACATAGGTGGCGCAAAGGTCAATCTTTGCCACATTTTCTACATAGGCCACATGGTAGCAGTCAGCCTCGTGGAGGGTTAACATATCGGGGTACCAACTTTCTCTTTTTGTCCCCTCCATTGCCCGTTGTCTGGCACCGTCGAGGAAGGCATCTTCGAAGGCCATCTGGAACAAGGCCTTAGGCAGTCATTTTGAACAGAGAGAGGTGTTAGGCTTAACCATTTTGGGGAATGAGGGAGAGAGTTAATGAAAGAGCAAGTGGAAACCCACAATTCTTTTAACTAAAACAAGTGAAATTTATTTTATTTCTTTCTCATCTACGTTACAGATGTAAAAATGGACACAGGTGGTTTGGAGAGGTTTCATTCATGGAAATTTATAAATATATATGGGTATATATATATATATATATATTATATATATTTATATATTATATATATCTATATATATATATATTATATATATATATATATATATATATATTTATACATATATATAATTTATATATATAGTCCCATATATATATATATATATATATATATATATTTATATATATATTATATATATATATATACATATATACATAAAATATATATATATATATATATATATTTATAATATATATATATATATATATTATATATCTACAAACGTCCTTTAATATCAATTACTCTACCTTCGGTAACATATATGAAAATATATTACTTTGAGGTAGAAGTGAATTGGATATTAGCGACGTTTATATTTCTGATTGTATATGAATCACGGTGATGTGATAAATAGTCATAATATGGCTACGTGCGACAAAGCACTACGGTCAACATGGCAGAGGTGGGTGGATATCGTCTCCAAACGCAAAACACCTGAGTTCGACGGGTGGGTTGATGGGAGATGGTATTCACTTATACCTCTCTTGTGGCCGACTGGTTAGTGTGTCACTGTAGTCCTGATTCCTCGTCCGTCGCTGGTTCGATCCACGGGACGGTGGACTTATTATCAATAAAAATTCCCCTTCGGTAACATATATAAGAAAATATATTACGAGGTAGAGTGAATTGGATATTAAAGGACGTTTGTAGCTTTCTGATTGTATATGAATATACGGTGATGTGATAAATAGTCATATATATATATATATATATATATATATATATATATATATATATATATATATAAATAATCTTAGCTTAATGATAAATAATATTGCCAAGACCAGGAAGAACATTCTTTATTATACGAGCTTTCGCGGTATAAAACCTCATCATCAGGCTGAAAAAACTGACAAGGATGAGAATAAATGAAATTACAATAAAATGAATTGTCATAATAAATCTACAGCAAAAATAGTAACCAAATATATAATATGAACAAGTAAATACAAACTAAAAGGTTGAGACGTAAAATAACGAAAAATTTAAAGCGGACACAAACATATAAATATGAAAATAAAAATAAGGTGAAATGTAAACAAACTACCACGCACAAAGTAAAATATTTAACGACCCAATAGTGTACTTACTATGAAATTACACGATAGCCAGTTGAATACCAGACGAGTTGTTCAATTCTGGTTTCATCTTTTTAATAACCAGCGCTCTGAAATCAAAAGGTCCAGTCTATTCGAACAAAAAGACACCTGAAAATTCAGGTCAGTGAAAGGATGGTCCTGCGCTAAAATGTGTTCTCTAATGGCAGGAAAGGGTGGTTTGGAAAGAGGAAACCTAGTTTTAATAGAAAGATCTCTGTGTTCCAAAATTCTGTGTCTGAGCCAGCGGGAACTGGATCCCACGTACCGCAGACCTCACTGCTAACAAGTGAACAAGTAAACGACACAGGAATTAAGGTCCACAGGCAGAGTAGGCTTCTCCCTCTAAAGTGATCAAATAGTAAAAGGATTACAGAAAACAAACCGGAAACTAATTTGAGGGAAACAATGCTTAAGTATTTCTTGTAGCTTTTTTCGGACCATATAGCTACTATGACCAAGGTAAGGCAATTTAATGTACATTACATCTTTACTAGCAGTACTGTAAACCGGTCTGGGACAAAACTTTTCATTTAAAAAATTTTTCAGAACTTTGTAAAATACAAAAATGGGATATGAGTTTTCAGAAAAATAATTCTGGAGGAAAACCGTATCTTGATGAAATAAATTAAAATCACAACAAACATTGTAGGCTCTATTTATGAAAGTGAGTATTGAGTTCATCTTATACAACTTTGGCGAAAAACTGAGGTAATTCAATCCCAAGCAAGTAAAAGTACTTTTCCTGTAAACAGAGGTCTCAAATTTGCCACTATTTCTGTATACCTGTACATCTAAAAATGACAACTTATTATCCTGTTTCGTCTCACAAGTAAAAGAAATGTTAGGGTGACGAGAATTAAAATATTAAAAAAACAAATCAACATGTGATAATTCCTTAAACACAAGGAAAGTATCATCTACATACCTACGATAATACAAGGGTTTGAAAGCACTAGGGCATTCAGACATCCAAATCCTTTCACAATAACCCATTAAGCAATCCCATATACAGGTCCAAGGAATTTCCATAGCTACTCCATCTATTGGATTATATAATTTACCATCAAAAGTAAAAATGCCATCAGCAGTTGCTAAATGTAATAATTTTTGCAAGTCTATTTTATTAAGTCCAAACACTGATAAGTGGTTTTCACAAATATTATTAAGAATAATGTCGATGGTTTCTTTTAGTGGGATATTGGTGAAAAGAGAGGTTACATCGAAACTAGTCATAACAACATCTTGGTTAAAATTGAAAGAGCATAATTCTTTAACAAATTTAGAAGAATCTGAGATGTTAAATTCACTTAAAGTTAGAGGGTTTAAAACTGGAACTAAAAACTTAGACAGGTTATAACTAAAAGTACCAATTGAGGAAATAATAGGTCTTAAAGGGTTTCCTATTTTACGTACCTTAGGTAGACCGTACAAATAACCAGGCTTAGACCCTGTAGCAAATAAAGAGTTATATGTAACTTCCCCAATCTTATCTCTCAGACCTCTAAGCATCCTATTTAGTTTGTCATCTAATTTCAAAATGTGACTCGCAATATCTACACTTAAAATCCTAAACTTTGTATTGTCAGAAAGTTTTTCATTAATTTTATCTAAATAATCAGACCTATTCATTAATACAACACTCCTACCTTTATCTGGCTTGGTAATAACTATACTATTATCGTTCTTAAGGTTGTGTAAAATATTGATCCTGTCTTTATTTAACTGATTGCTACCCTCCTTTTTTCGATTAAAATTTTTGAAGGTATCGTTTGCAATTACGGAAATTTTGCTAAAAAGTGAAGTAAGGGTTTCACTACCATAAATGTCACAGCCTCTCAAAGTTGAACATAGTTTTTCAAAACTTAAAAAATACTTACAGAAATTGAATTTCATGGGGATCAAAGCAAAATCAAGACCAAGAGAAAGAACTTCCTTTTCATCTGTTGTTAAATTTTTGTTAGAACAATTAAAACTAACTTTACTACTATCTATTTTCTTATTAACGTCAACACCGAGATTTCTTAACGTTGGAATCTAAAATAGATGACAAACACTTAAAATCCAAAAAAGAAAGGTTGTTCTTTAAATCCTTATCTAGTGAAGACAAATCTGTTAAAACTACCTCTTTCTTTCGTTTTTGTGCTCTAACCTCAAAGTCTAATAGTTTGAACTACCATGAGAGATAAGTTTTTGTGTTGTGGAAATTCCTGGAATAAACCTTAAATTTAATGAAATTTGGAATAACACGGTCATCCTTGCAAGTATTCAGAAATCGTATGTCCTCCTCAATCTTCTTGGATCTATAACGAACCTTCTCAGTCCATCTAAACAGCTGTAACGTCGAGAGGCCATAACGTCTCAAAATAGTATCGGCAATTGGGCGGCTAATTGGAAATCTTAGCTTAATGATAAGTAATATTGCCAAGACCAGGAAGAACATTCTTTATTATACGAGTTTTCGAGGTATAAAACCTCATCATCAGGCTGAAAGAACTGACAAGGATGAGAATCAATGAAATTACAATAAAATAAATTGTCATAATAAATCTACAGCAAAAATACTAACCAATTATATAACATGAACAAGTAAATGCAAACTAAAAGGTTGAGACGTAAAATGACGAAAAATTAAAAGCGAACATAAACATAAAAATATGAGCGGTAGTTTGTTTACATTTCACCTTATTTTTATTTTCATATTTTTATGTTTGTGTTCGCTTTTAATTTTTCTGAATACCCTAGTGCTTTCAAACCTTTGTATTATCGTAGGTATGTAGATGATACTTTCCTTGTGTTTAAGGAATTATCACATGTTGATTTGTTTTTTGGTTATTTTAATTCTCGTCACCCTAACATTTCTTTCACTTGTGAGACGAAACAGGATAATTTGTCATTTTTAGATGTACAGGTATACAGAAATAGTGGCAAATTTGAGACCTCTGTTTACAGGAAAAGTACTTTTACTGGCTTGGGATTGAATTACCTCAGTTTTTCGCCAAAGTTGTATAAGATGAACTCAATACGCCTACAATGTTTGTTGTGATTTTAATTTATTTCATCAATATTTGGTATTCCTCCAGAATTGTTTTTCTGAAAACTCATATACCATTTTTGTATTTTACAAAGTTCTGACAAATTTTTTAAATGAAAAGTTTTGTACCAGACCGGTTTACAGTGCTGCTAGTAAAGATGTAAAGTACGTTAAATTGCCTTACCTTGGTCATAGTAGCTATATGGTCCGAAAAAAGCTACAAGAAATACTTAAGCATTGTTTCCCTCAAATTAGTTTCCGGTTTGTTTTCTGTAATCCTTTTACTATTCGATCACTTTTGAGGGAGAAGCCAACTCTGCCTGTGGACCTCAATTCCTGTGTCATTTACTTGTTCACTTGTTCACAGTGTGGTCTGCG
>NC_089788.1:45338526-45343622 GCF_040412425.1 Macrobrachium rosenbergii
ACAGTCATGTGGATTTTTGTTCCAGTTTCTTTTAACAAAGGATTCATCTCTTTTAATGTATTTAGCTATCCAGGAACGTGAAATGAAGGATGTGCCAGCATCCCTGGCCTCTCTGAAGGTTATAGCCCCGATTCGGTCAATCCATCTGATCTCCTCCAAGTTGTTAGCCATGGCTGTACCTAACTACGTCACTCAGTCTGAAAATACAAGAAATATAAAATGAAAAATAGCTTAATAGATACCTAAAATAATGTATTTGGAGATAGGCTATAGCAGAAAACTTCATAACTTTCCATTTGTTCTATGGAGGGGGGGGGGGCCTCTAATTTCGAAACACCCAACATAAATATAGTATATGTATATATATTTATATATATCTATCTATATATACATAACACACACATATATGCACATGCATCGCACACACACACACACACACACACACACACACACACACACACACACACACACACACACACATATATATATATATATATATATATATATATATATATATATATATATATATATATATATATGATGAAGTGCAGGAATACAAATAGATGAGCATTTGATTAAATCTTACGTTTCGTGACAACATCGCCGCATCTTCACGTATTTTCTACGAAATAAAATATATATTATGTGTTAACATAAAATAAGAGCTGATTATTGGATTCAATAGTTGAAAAAGCCAAAACAATTTAATAGTAAAATTACAACCCACAGACTTGAAATACATGCACAATTGACTAAAACTGAGACTAGAAGTATAACAAAAATTATAAATAATGCAGAGAACATTTAAATATCCCTGCAAATATATATATATTATATATATATATATATATATATATATATATATATATATATATATATATATATATATATATATATATATATATATATATATATATATATATATATATATATATATATATATATATATATATATATATATATATATATATATATATATATATATATATATATATATATATATATATATATATAAATATATATATATATATATATATATATATATATATATATATATATACATATATATATATATATATATATATATATATATATATATATATATATACGTTATATATATATATATTTATTTATGGTGACACAAGAACTCAACGAACAGTGGATTTTGGAAACGTTAAACATCTAATTACGAGTTCCGACTTACCCAACCATTCCTCTGCTGTCCCGTTGTTTTTAGCCTGAATTTTCTGTCATAATTGTACCTCTTGACGTTGTTTACTTCCGGCGAGTCTTGGCGTTGTTTACTTCTGGTGTGTTTTAATCTTTGATGCTGGAAGACTGGCTGTGTGGAGCTGCTTTTCCTTTGTAGTTTTAGTATATATGACTTTGCTTTTTAATTGTATGTGTTAGCGTTCTTTTATATATATATATATATATATATATATATATATATATATATATATATATATATATATATATTTATATATATATATATATATATATATAGTATCTATATATATATCTATACACATACACACATACACACACACACACACATACACACACACACACACACACACACACATATATATATATATATATATATATATATATATATATATATATATATATATATATATATATATATATTATATATGTATATATATATATATATATATATATATATATATATATATATATATATATATATATATATATATATATATATATATATATATATATATATACAACGCCAACACATACAATCAAAAGCAAAAGTCATATACTCGTAAAACTACAGTTGAAAGCAGCTCCACAGCCAGTCTTCCAGCATCAAAGATTAAACACACCAGAAGTAAACAACGTCAAGACTCACTGGAAGTAAAACAACGTCAAGAGGTACGATTATGACAGAAAATTCAGCTAAAAACAACGGGACAGCAGAGAATGGTTGTTAAGTCGGAACTCATAATTTGAAGTTTAACGTTCCAAAATCCACTGTTCGTTGAGTTCTTATGTCCTGGCCAATAATTTCAAAATCTTCATATTTGATGGTAGTTTTACATTTAATAATGTAATTCTTTACATAGGAAGTTTCTAGGTTAGATAGCTTCCTCTCAGTTCTATAGATAGCGCCCCCATTAGAATCGGCCCTGACCCTGAGAAGACGCCGCTCCGGTTAGATCCAATGTATTTTCCTAGATTACATCTGGGATAAATGTATTCATAAAAGACGCCCGACGTCATCAAAGGGCAGAGCCGATCTTTAAACTTGAAGAGCGAGCCAATGGTCTCGGGATTCTTAGGTATAACCTTTATATTTATGGCTCCAAAATGTTTGTGTACGATCTTAGTAAAATCTCTTCGAAAATTATCATTTAACAGATACAGGATTATGCGAAACAAGTACACGAAACATTACTGACTTCACTGACTGCTCTGCAAGCTGGATTGACTATTTGTAATTTCAGTGGGTGCAAAGCCTTCACACAAGGAGAAATCTAAATTTATTACCATCGTGCATCAGAGCTGTTGCGAGTAAGCGCTTGTACCTGCATCCGGTAAATTAACTTTTATGCAAATGAAAAACAGGGTTTTGGGTCCCCGCCCCTCTTAAATTATGATTAATTCATTTTCCGTTAATTATAATTGATGGAACCAATAAGGTATTATGATGAAAACGCGAAATTTACTTTAAATATACAGAACAAACAGGGCACGGCATTGTAGATGTTTTCAGATACGTAAACTCTTTTATATCTAAAAACTTTAGCTTCGCTTTTCCTTGTTATTGTGCTTATCCTAAATAAGGATTGCTTTACGTTTACAACCCAGAGGTAGTTGATACTTTTGATAAAATTCTTATATATATGTATATACATACATATATATATATATATATATATATATATATATATATATATATATATATATATATATATATATATATATATATATATATATTACATCATGGATGACTTTAGAAGAAATATGTGCTGACCTATCAGTGGCGCTTCCGCTGCAGGTGTAATTGTGTCGACTTGGCTGTTTTCACCATTGGATACAGAGAGCTTGTGATCATGATTTAAGTGCATAGAGAGACAGCGTGATCTTTCGAATATTGAACCGACGCCGCCGGTGGTGCCCAGGTTCCGGTGAGGTATGTGTGTGTGCGTGTGCAATCTCCCACGGTATATTAAACGGGGATAGAGTCTTGCAGGGGATTGCATTAAGAGATCTGGGTCTGTTTGATTGGTGGTGAAGTGTCAGAAGATCGCCACTGGAAAATCTGTTACATGTCGCCATAGAAAGTGAGTACCGTCATTCATGAACACTCATCTCTTTACAGACATTTCTGACAGAAAGACCTAATAGTGCTGCAGTGAAATACCTCCGGGTCTCCATCGTACATTGTCCTGTTTTGTGTCTGCAGTGTGCATTTATCTGTTTTGGATATTCATGACAGTTAACACCATTTCAGGTTTTTTATATATATATATATATATATATATATATATATATATATATATATATATATATATATGTTTCTTTTCAACAGGAGTTCGAGTTTCGTCCTGAGAGGACGAATATTTGGAAGTGGTGTTTTTACTCTTACATACTATATGACATATATTGTGGTCTAGAATAATTATGACCTTATTACTTTGTTTGATGACCAGGGTGTTATTCACTAGTACTGCTTGGTATAGAATTATTAATATGCTTGTTTGTGAAACAGTATTTCCACTAGTTATGAATCCCATTGATAGGGGCGTGAATCACTCCATTTCATGACTGTAGTTAGGTATATATAACATGTATAGTGTAAAGTAATTGCAGTATCTTGACTGTTTTTGTGTGTTGAAACACGTGAAATACGCAAGTGTTTATTTTTCTCCTCTCTCTCTCTCTCTCTCTCTCTCTCTCTCTCTCTCTCTCTCTCTCTCTCTCTGTGGTGAATGGATTCTTGTTCACCATTGAGCAGAGGCTTACTTAATTGTTATAATTTCTTTTTATTTAATGTCAGATTGGACTTCTCATTACACTGTAACTAGTATTCGGGTGGTGGCTGTCAGTGACGTCATTATTTTGGGCGGAGTCTCTTGCCATCTCTGCTGTACCCTTATGCAGTGCATCTGAATTGTGTGTGTCTTATATATCTTTTTTTTTATGTAGCAATTGGCAGTATGCTTCAGCATTTATGGTTTAAAAAAGGGAGTATTTTATTGTTGTATTATTTCTGGGGACTTTGATATTTGGGTAGTAATTTTTTTTTTACATTTGTTGAATTACTGCGTGTAAACATTTCTTATGCAAGTATGTATACATTTCTTAGTCTTTTTTGTAAACTGTTTTTTTTTCTTATTTTTATAATTACACACGTATGTGTGTTATTGTGGGTGCATACGTGCTTGTATGTAAAGTGGGAGTGGTTGCTATAAGCTTACTCAGCAATCTAGTCCCTTGACAACACAAGAGGCGAGCTTGCATCCTCGGGGTTTTGCACTAAGAATTTTTTCTGTAGGCTTCAGCAGGTCTTGGATGGGAGAGGGATAGGGTGAGGTGTTGCACGGGGGGGTGAGGGACGAATTCTTCTCTCTCTCTCTCTCTCTCTCTCTCTCTCTCTGTGCTTGAGTCTCGTTTTCTATACGTAAGAGTGGATTCCCATTCTCTTTCTTGGGGGAGATTGAGTGTTTTTTTTTTTTTTTTTTTTTTTTTGTCGTCTGGCCTTCAAGATGCGAGGCCGCTTTGACTCACTTTTGCAAATCAGCTGTGCGTTTAGCCAGCATTTTTTTTTTCCCCTTGGGACTTTGAATTTAATTGTGGCGTTAGTTAATTTTGAATTTAATTTTGGGGTTTAATTTAATTTTGGGTTTAATTGATTTTGAATTTAATTTTGGGCTTACTTAATTTTAATTTTGAATTGAGGGTTTAGTGAATTTTCGATTTAATTATGGATTTAATTAACTTTGGGATTTGATTAGTACCTTCTATTGAGTTTTGGGCATTAATTGTTAGAGTAAAGGGAATTAACATTCTAGGCTTTTGTGTTGTATAGGAATTATTCAGGGAGAATTTGTTTCTTCTTGTGTTTT
>NC_089788.1:45344122-45346622 GCF_040412425.1 Macrobrachium rosenbergii
ATATATATATATATATATATATATATATATATATATATATATATATATATATATATATATATATATATATATATATATATATATATATATATATATATATATATATATATATATATATATATATATATATATATATATATATATATATATATATATATATATATATATATATATATATATATATATATATATATATATATATATATATATATATATATATATATATATATATATATATATATATATATATATATATATATATATATATATATATATATATATATATATATATATATATATATATATATATATATATATATATATATAAAATAAGAAGGCCCATAAAACACTATTTAAACGTTGAAACCATATATTGGGCACTTGTTTCTGTGCCCTGTTCACTGGTAGAATATGGACAGGGATTGACCAAATTCTAGTGGTTTTTGGCCTCATTAGCTCCCGCTTACGATGGATCCATGTCGCGTTTCTTTGGGTCATCTTCTTCAAAGGGTCTGAGGATTAAAGGTGTCAATGGCGTCCGATTTCCAATGTCCTCTGACAGGTTCATATTGTTGGTTTGATTGATGATAGCAGATTCAGCATCTTTCTTTGTATGACAGCTACTTGAAAACCAACTCCGCCCCACTCCAGTTAATGACATGCCCCTGGCTTAATATGTAGGAAAGTTGTAACTCAGCGAACGCATTGATCTTTTGTGCTCTGTTATTCTTTATTTCGAGCCGATCTGCCTGTCTCGCCTACATAAATGTCATGACAATTACTACACGGGTATCTTGTAAACCTCGCTTCTTCCTTTGTTATTTAAGTATACGTTAACGAAATAACTCCGAAGATGGATTTTGGGATAATGGAAAATGAAAGGATTATTAGAACTGAGTTGCTCGGCAGGCCTTTTGATGTTTTCATCGTATGGAAGCTTTATTTTGTTGTTGAAATCTATTTGTCTGTTGTGATGGGACCTCTGAAAGAGCATGTCAAAGCATTTTTTGCTAAATGTCTTGGAGCAAAAATAACAAAAAATTACGCTCCGAAAAGATTCAAAATGCATTAGTTAGTTTAAGGAAAAGGGGATATCATCATCACAAAATCTGACAAAGACGGAAAATAGTTTTGTTAGAAAAGAGACATACATCAATAAAAAGTTTAAGAACAAACGATGCGGAGACCACCACGACAAATTAACGAAAAGATCCCACAACAAATATTGCTGCTCAGTTTAACAAATCAGTTAGAACCATAGGGGCAATAAAAATATAGAATTACTAGAGACATTTCATTGCAATCAACCCTCTCCCTATTTTTACGGCCTCCCGAAAACGCATAAAGATGGGATTCTTTACGCCCCATAATGTCTAGCAGGGGCTCTTCATGTACAAATTATCTAAATGGCTCGCAGACTTGTTATCACCCTTTCTAGAACCTTCTCATCCTCCCACGTCAAACATGCAGAAGATTTCATACAAAAATTTAATAGTTTAAACATCCTCAAACAACATCAAACTGCTCAGTCTAGACGTCGATTCATTATTTACTAAAGTCCCGATTGCTGACGTGTTGTTTTTTCTTAGAGAGGAAGTTACAACCATATGAAGACCATTTTCCTCTTGGCATAGATAAAACTTTAAAACTTATCAACCTGTGTAACTAACAACGTGTTTTTTCAATGGTAATTTTACAAACAAAAATTTGGCTGTAGCATGGAAGTCCCCTATCACCCTTCTAGCAAACTTGTACATGGAATATTTCGAAACAGAACTTTTGTCGTCTATCAAACCCCATAATATGATCTGGCTAGATACGTAGATGATATCTTTTACTTTCTGGGACAATAGCTGGGGGACTTTAAGGAATTTTTAATAGGCTAAATTCGCTAGTTCCGACCATAAAATTTAAAACAGAATGGAAAAGGACGGAAAACTGCTGTCTTAGATGTACTGATCATAAGAAAACAGAACAGGTATGCATTTACAGTATATAGAAAAACCCACCTTCGCTGTCTCCTACATTCATTTCTTAAGCTACCACAACGTCTCCGTAAAAATCATGGTAGGGTGCAACTCATTCTCAGAGGACTTAGGATATGTTCAAATGAGTACCTGGATCAAGAATTTAACACGATCCGCCAACACCTAACGCAGAACTGCTCTATCCACCACACATTATCGAGAGGGCTATTAATAAAGCAAATAAAATATACCAGAGGTCCCACCACAACAGACAAATAGATTTCAACAACAAAATAAAGCTTCCATACGATGAAAAACATCCAAAAATAACCGAGCAACCTAGTTCTAATAATCCTTTCATTTTCCATTATCCCAAATCCATCGGGAGTTCGCTCGTTAACGACATACTTAAATAACAAAAGGGAAGAAGCCGGAGCTTACAAGATACCGTGTAGTAATTGTCATGACATTTATGTAGGCGAGACAGGTAGATCGCTTCGCAAAGAATAACAGAGCACAAAAGATCAGTACGT
>NC_089788.1:45369122-45371622 GCF_040412425.1 Macrobrachium rosenbergii
AAATCTTTATTACTTGCGTTGCTTAATTACACAACTTTGTTTACGTGAATGTGGTTCCAAGTGCCCCTAGGTTCACCTGGTCTCTGAGAGCACAGTGCTGTCCTCTCACCGTGAGAAAATGGGTCAGATCATGGAGGAAGAAGTTAGGATTTCAGGCACAAAGTATATAATTAAGGTAGGATAAGCATTAGTATTCAACGAAATTCATGCCGGTCCTATTCCCGGATAAAGGATGGGTGAGCATAAAAAAATATGGGTAAATGAATAAGTAAACAGACGAATAGATTTCAGCAAATAAATATGGGGTTTTGTACATGTATCCCAGCATAATACTTGTTTTGATCTTACAAAAATCATAATAATATCACGCATTAAGACACATGCAGACACAATACGACCTTAGAAATTTATTTAGCTTTTCCTTACAAGGTGACTGATGCACTAAATGGCAAATAGGGAATTAAAGAGAGTGCTGACCGATGGATCTGAAGATAACATATCTGGTTTCGTAATAATTTTAGGAATCGGATTTGGAATCTGTTCAGTTCCTCAAACTTTACCTCGCTCCAGTTTTAACTTCTCATTATAGAATAACTCCTTCGACCGACACTATGGGAATCTAGACATGTGAAACAACGGTCTCATAGACTATTTCAATAAATATAATAACTATAAGCACCTTTACGTCTGAAATTCGGGATGTTGGCACTGGTGTTACAGCGAGAATGAGCACAACGTCAGTGTTGCCACCAATGTGGAGGAGAAAATTGTCTTCCTGATGCAGGGGTCGAGGACCAAGACGTTAAACATTTTTTTTTTAAACCTCCTGAGTTGTTGATATTCATTAGATGCCACTTTCCTTTTTCTTTTTCTTTTTTTCGGGGGGGCGGGCTGTGTTTTTTTGATAAGAAAATACCAAAAATCATACTCGAATGAGCGTTCCTCAAGGAACCTGAGCTACCATTTAAGGCTACGCTGTCTTGAATTAATATTCAAATATTGCACCGCTTTCCAGGGTTTAGTCATTCCTTCATGAGTGGGACTGAATAAAGACTGGGGCCTAGATGAGTGTGATGGGATAACTATTGTATAAAGAGAGGAAATGAAGTACAGTGGGAAATGGATGGGGTTGGCTCACCTGCACACTTGGTGTCGACACGAACCTTTCTCAATATGGCAGATGGAGATTACTGATCTACATTTCAGTCCGGAAATAATAATAATAATAATAATAATAATAATAATAATAATAATAATAATAATAATAATAATAATAATAATAATAATAATAATAAGTTATAGATACATGCGCAATTAGTACAGAAATTAAAGAGAGATCAGTGGGACGACTGACGCAAAATCCTCCGGTATCTCAGGACTGATAAAACAATGGGAGAGAAGGAAAGAGAAAAATATCGGAAGGGATTCTTCACTCTTCTTGAGCTTCTCTCAGTACCCATACTGGGGAGACTAGTCGCCTAACTCCTATTTACAAATTGTGTATTGTAGAACTAATGTAATACTTTCACGTGGCCTGCGAAGAGCGAGAGGGATTAGCGGAGCTCATTATAAGAGCGGAGTTGCATCGCACATTGAAAAGAGCTGTGAAAAATAAAATTCCTAATATCTACATATTTTATCTTGCGACCGTGAATAAGCTTTTGTACATTCATGCTTGGTATAGAGGGGAAAAAGCAGCGTTGATTTTATACATGCAACATGTTCGCAAAGCATTCGGTCTTTCTGTTATTTTTACGTGTGTTTTAATATTAAAAATACAATCGTTCTTTAGAGCCTTATTTTATGAGAGAGAATTTCCATAACGCTCGGAGCGAGTGTTAGGAATGAAGTAGAATAATCAAGCAGCAGAGATATGAGGCTGGTGACACTGGTCCACTGGGAGACATGAGGGCCATCTGAATGAATGAGAGAGAGAGAGAGAGAGAGAGAGAGAGAGAGAGAGAGAGAGAGAGAGAGAGGAGAGAGAGAGAGAGAGAGAGAGACTGAGTGTAAAAATGATCTTTATATTTAGAAGTGTATATGTCTGCCCTACAGTCTATCTGAAGTTCTTCCCATAAGGACAAACTTGTAATAATAATAATAATAATAATAATAATAATAATAATAATAATAATAATAATAATAATAATAATAATACACTTTGGGTATAGGCCCTCTTTCAAACATGTTTTGTTGAATACGATGGCAGCCTTGGTTGTATTAATCTTGTAGATTATCCGTTCAACTCTTCTGATTAGTCTTTTTTCTTCTTCAGTAACAGAATTAAGTAAAGTGCCAAAGTTCATTGCAGGGATTTTTATTTATAAAAAATATCCAAATGTCGGTGGTTAATGGAAATTCCGAGGGCGGGGTCCAAAAACGAGTGCAGGGTTCGTCAGTGCTTCTGGGATCTTGGTAGGTATCTCGGCATGTTTCGGAAGGCCGTCTTGCTTCTTGCTTCTGAGATCAAGGCCGAGAAACCTCCAGCCAATGGGAGAAG
>NC_089788.1:45381622-45446622 GCF_040412425.1 Macrobrachium rosenbergii
ATATATATATATATATATATATATATATATATATATATATATATATATATCTGTATTATGTTTCTTAGTAATAACGTAATAGAGAGAGGAGACTAAGTCAGACCAGACCGTGTGGTTTTGGGCAATTATAGCAGTCTTCGTCTGTTTATTAAACATGTCGATCATATGATTTTATTTTTATCGTGATGCTGGGTGCTCACGGGACTTGGTCACGTAATCAAAATTCATGTTAAGACGAACGCTTGCACCACCTTTGGTTTTCTACAGAGGGAAGGTGCCACATGCTCATTGCATCAATCGCCTTGAGATGTCATCAAAAGCTTTGTCCAAAAGTTTTGTTTTACGTCACGTACGCCTCCTTGAGAATTGCTGGGAGAAACTATTGCACAGAACCCCGTGTTGGTTACGTAATTTATCTCCCGGACGTGTCCTGATCGAGACGATTGCATCAGCCAATTCTGATCACGTCACATGTGACCGGAAGTCCAGAATGTTCTATAGATTTTTGCTCTAGCGAGATCAAGGCAGAGACATTCACTGAGGAGCCCAGAACCATGCTGTGTGCGTCATAAAATATTTCTCTCTCTCTCTCTCTCTCTCTCTCTCTCTCTCTCTCTCTCTCTCTCTCTCTCTCTCACGCGGTTTTATACTCATAACGTAAAAGACTTTGTACTGGTAACTCTTTAGTGTTTGTTAAATTTCTTGTGAAACCTTGGAATTGTTTTGTGCAAGATTGTGCACTCTAAGTGTTTCGTGGCGCCACAATAATTAAGGTAATTTTTGGTAACGGCCATAACTGCAGTTTACAGGTATTGTAATATTTTTTACAATTTAAGTCATGACTTAAAATACTTTAGTGAATTTACGTTTACATTTTTTTTATGTTTTGTATAATTGCGTGTTCTTAGTGTCATTTGAATTATTTGTTTAGTTCTTTTCAAATCTTGATTTTTACTTTAGTGAATTTGGTACTTTGACATGTTTTGTGTGTTTCCAATCTCTTAACTTCTTCAAGATGTTTACTTAATTTTGTTTATCATATTAACATTTTGATGATTTAATTTTGTTTCATGACTTTGTTTAAGCATTAATTTAGTTTTCAAATAGTAATTTTTCTTTAAAGTAAGTTTGTGAATTTTGATTTATCAATTTAGAATTGAAAATAAATTTTTGTACTTAAAGTTCTATAATAGTGTTTCATTTATTGACCTCCATTGGTAGGAATTAACTGTGAATAAAGCAGAGTGATATAGTTTTGTTCCTTCAGTTTTGCTGAAGTGACTAATCGACGAGGCAGTTACAGTTGTTCAGTAATGGAGTGATGCCCTTTTACTTTAGTATATTTCTTATTTAAATGTTGATACCTCATATTGTTGATAAGCTTTTCAAGGGATCAAGGGTTGCCTTTAGAGTATTCAGTCGTATTTTCTTATTTTTTTGTTAGTTTGTTATGAGAGTTCAGGTATCTGGCTGCAGAGAGGTAAGTTTTGAACTCTATGATTAGTAAATGCAATAACCAGATATATGGAATGCTTCATGACAATTATATATATATATATATATATATATATATATATATATATATATATATATATATATATATACATATATATGTATATATATACATATATACATATGTACACACACACACACACACACACACATATATATATATATATATATATATATATATATATATATATATATATATATATATATATATATATATACATATACACATAGTGTATGTCCTTACTATCCATTATGACAAAACATGAGCACATACAAAAGTAGGATATAGCTACAGGAGTAATAATTTGGTCCACTTACCATTCCTACCAGGGTATTAACCCTCGATGAAATTCATAAAAGCTACTGTGAAGATGATTGTGCCAGTTGGTAGTGCTAATGCCCCATGGCCATCGAAGTGGCATCAGATGTGAGTGACATACCAGACTAAGGTCAGACGAACAACGGGAATGCCAGTGAGTCACAATGAAGCCTGGAAGCCACAAGAGTGAGCATCTATAATGAGGGTTAATGTGTCCAAATGAGATTCAAGAGCGATTTGAGAGAGGCCTAATGATAGTGATAATAAGTGGAAGTGACGACCAAAAGCCTTCAGTAGCGCAGCGAGGTATGGCGGGAGTGGTAACAAGTCATAATGATCTCCAAAATCACGGGAAGTTTTGACATGAATGGCAACAGGCGACAGTGAGGCCTGAAAGTCACCAGGGAACGGTGATTTATCAAAGGTTCACAGCCAGGCCCGAAACCCATGAAGGCAGTGT
Source organism: Macrobrachium rosenbergii (assembly GCF_040412425.1). NCBI lineage: Eukaryota > Metazoa > Arthropoda > Malacostraca > Decapoda > Palaemonidae > Macrobrachium > Macrobrachium rosenbergii. The sequence goes on from NC_089788.1 coordinate 45,383,914, forward strand.
CTGGCTTGAGCGACAAGAGTAACGGTGAGGTCTAAAAGTCACTGGGATATGATCCCTCCTGCAAGGAAACAACTGACAATGAGACGCGGAGCCTCTAGAGTGGGGTCTAAGGGGAGCGCCAGTTGGTCGCAGTGAGGCCTGAAAAGAACTGATGAAGCCAAATAAGAATGCCAGTGTGAGGTCCATTGGGAGTGGCACAGTATTAAAATGAGCCCAAGAGCCACCAGAAGGCGGTCTGATACGAATGAGAAATAGTCATAATGAGGCCCAAGAACCGTGGAAGTGAGGCTGAGTAGAGCAAAACTCTTTCACTCTGCAGAGTTCAGCAACGTTGTGTCAGAACCCTCGGGTTCTGTTTGGAGCTGCAGTAGACTACGATTAGTACCAAAAGCACATCAGAATGAGCGAGAGAGCGTGCGATGTCTGTTCCTTCACTGGATTCTAGTTTTAGTCGCTAATCCTTCCCCCATAATCCATAACAGACATAAAGGTGTGATTATCCGGTGCGTAGTGGCATCCCTTGTTCGTCTTTCATTTCCGCGTACTGCTATTCTCTGTGCCCTATTCTTCCGAAGGTCTCTTTTGGGAGAATGCCTATCCATTCTGCCTATTGATCGAACTTATAACAATGGGTCTCTCTCTCTCTCTCTCTCTCTCTGTCTCTCTGTCTCTCTCTGTCTCTCTCTCTCTCTCTTAGTTTTTCTTTCTACACATCCACACGCATTCACACATGCATATACTGGTGTAGGCATGCTACTCTCAAAATTTATTTTTCGTTATTAAGTCTATATGTTTTTTGGGACAAGAAAACAATTAATCTCCAAGAACAAAAGTTAGAATGAAGTACGATAGAATGAAGTACGGATAGAAGAGGGTTACATAAAGAAAAATTACTTTTCTCACAATACGTTTTCATGGAAAGTAGTTTGAAAGACATGAGTGGACAACCTGAGCAGTACTTGAACTGATTTGTCAAAAGATTCTTTACAAAGTAAAATGATTGTTAATGAAGATCTACAACTAATAATAATAATACTAGAAAACATTAAAGCCAACTAGCAGGTCTTGATCTAATACCAAATGTAAAAGTTTTATCTTTATTCTCACAGGCTTACATGGAATATGTAAATCTGGTATAAAATGACAATGACATCGAGGTTATTCCCTTGGTAAACAACAAAATTGACAATTTTTCTGTGTCCTCACCAAAAGAATTTTCCTCAAGCCTCAAGAGGAATCTGAACATTCAAAATGCATCCCCAGACCCCATTCTCTAACCTTATTTGGACCTCAGCTGGGAAGAAACCCCCAAAAAACGTGAGTATTGCCGGGCTGAATATTATAATATTCAGTGGAAAGGGTCGCTGCGTGAATCTTTTTTCCTACCCATGAATTTTATATTTAGTATTTTGGGCCTCGGGAATTTATCTATTCGTGCCACTTCAAGGCCGGGGCAAGACAGGAAGACTGAGCTCGAGGGAAGTCCCGAAATCATAGGAAATATATGTAAGTTACGGTGATTTGCAACAGTCTAAGACGGTCTGGCCTGGGCGACGGGCGGCAGTGGAAAATATGTATATATAACATTGTGCAAATAAATGACCTTTTTGCACGAGAGAATGAAATGTGTGTCAAGTATGTAACTGGAAACAACTATGACAACAATGATAATATAATAGAGATAACAATAATGCAAGTGATGATTCTAGTAAAAGTATTAGTCGTCATCATGAAGATCTTTGTTATCTGCCAGCCACTAGGATAAAATTTAGGTGTTTACTTTATTAAGTTTCAGAATAAATGACGGTTAATGAGGATATAGGCAAATGAAATTTGGAAGGATAATGATCTCATGAAAGGGGAGTAATCAGTTTTGATATTGTTATCCTCCTAAAGCAAGCGCTGCATTACAGATCATTGTCTAAATCTACCCATGCAGCAATATAATTTTCCCGGCCACGGTGTTCAGGGTAGGTATATCAAGTAATTGGTCTGAACGTCTGTGTCTGCCTACCTGTTCATTGAGGTTAAAGTTCCATATTTCCTAACTATAAGAAACAGGGGCTTTATATTTGTTTTGCATTCTTTGCTAATGAAGCCTAGTGTGGTTAAAATAATCTCAGTTTTTGTTATTGTCAAGAGAACAAGACGAGCATGTCTGCCCAAAATAAGTGCCATGAAAGAGAAAAGGGAGTTGATGAATTTTTCTTCATTGTGAAAACAGACTCGGTTCATTAAATAAGACAAATAACCAGGAGAGAAAGAAATATCTACATTTTGAAAGAAATGATACCAAGGATTAAGCAAACCAGTTGACTTCCGTGTTCACAATCTCTGAACAGTTTATGTCGGATTTAGGCGGAAGACCCATGGCCTGCAATCTACTGCTCTTCAGGAGAGAGATAGTCAAGATAAGGAGATGAAAATATAACTAGGAGAGGGAAATCAGAAAAGAAACATGAGTTGAGACAAACCTACCAGGAAGAGACAACTTACGTCAAAATGCCACTGCAACAGATGCTGCAGCCACCAGGGCGCTTCAGGGCTTCGTTGTTGTGTCCTGAGAAAGTATGTGTCAACAGAGCGCCCAGTTTCTAAATGATTTGTTGCCAAGGCACGATAACGAAACCTTCGGAAAGCAATTCCGGTGCCAATGAGTTGAACAAAGTCAGCTCAAAATGTGGTGCATTTAGTAGGCATTACTAAAGGGCGTTTGCAGCTTTCGGACCCTAGCTGCACCAACTCGTTAGCTTTTACTTTACCTCCATTCCCTCTTCCTTCCTTCAGTCCTGCTGCCCAACTTCTCTGACAATTACTTCTTGGTGCAACTTTACATCTTTGTACTTCAACATCTTTAATTTCTAGATCTCTTTATCTTGCTGTCCATCTACTCCAACTCCCTCTTTTCAGTGTCTTAAGTGCTGAATAGCCTAAAGTGGCTACCAGTGTTTGGCTTGACAACCTAAATTTAATTTCGTAAATCAACAACCAACATACAACTTTCTCTACTAAAGAAAACTTGCACGTCTCTGTTCAACTTGAAACCGAAGGTGAAACTGGATGTTTGAAAGGAAATTTCACTTAGGGAATGTTCATTTGATGACTTTGGTATTTGAGAATTTGATTACAGGATGAAAGATATGAATTGGAATGAGTATTGTGTAACTAATTACTGAAAAGTGATTTTTAAAAAATCAACAAAAGCAGTATTGGAATGGAATGGAATGAAATATAGAATTTTGACCAAAGGCCAAGCGCTGGGACCTATGAGTTCATTCAGCGCTAAAAGAAAAATAGAGTAAAAAGGTTTGAAATGTGTAACATGAAGAAAACCTCGCTTTTGCATTATGAAACAATTGTTAGGAGAGGGAGGAAAGTAAGATGGAAGAAAGAGAATATGAACGGAGGTACACTAAAAGGAATGAAAGGGGTTGCAGCCAGGGGCCGAAGGAACACTGCAAAGAACCTTAAGTAATGTCTACAGTGCACCGCATGAAGAGCACTGACAGCACTACCCCCCTACGGAGCAAAAGCAGTATGAAAGTGAAAGGTGAAAATTAATAATAGATAATGAAAATAGCATGGAAAGTTTAGATGATTATTGCAGCGTGAGATGCACATAAAAATATCAATATTTGAACTTGCACCTATGCTGGGATGGGAAAATATGCTGATATATGCTGTATATTAAAAAACACACATAGCATCTGGTTTTCCCCTCATATTTCTGTTTTATTCTTACGAGAAGGAACTTTGCTTGTACTCCGGAAGACATTTCTAAGATAAAAAATGGATCCAAGACCTCCAGTCTCCAACTTTGTTTCAACTTTAGCAGTGACAAAAAAAAAAAAAAATTCCATAAACGGAATGTTTTTGGTTGAATATCATGATAGCCACCGGCACGGGGCACTGCGTGAATTCTTTTCCCCACCCCAGCAATTTAATATTAAATCTTTTCCTCTTTGCAATGACCGGAGTCTGGATGATGCAAGGAAGGGTTCGTTGGTTGGTTTATATGAAGCCAACCATATGCAAGCATAGGCCCTTGTGCAAAATGGCAGTAAGGGGTCGAATTGAATCAGAGTCCTTGCGTGGACCCCTGAACTCTGATCATCCAACTAGGAAGAAGTTGCAGGAAATTGGATGAAGGATTTTTTTTTTTTTTTTGCAAGAAGGTAAACTTCTGATAAATGGATAATTATGGCATCATAATTAAATAATAAAAAAAAATGGGAGAATAACGGAAATAGTGATCTTGGGAATGAAAATGGTTTGTTTAAGATAAACAAAACGTGAATATGTAGAAGGAAAACTTTAAAACAAAGAATCATCGCCATTTGTGCCAACTAACTCACAGAATGCAAGTAACACTTTTTAGTTTTCTGTAAAAGAAAACTATTGAGATGGCTTTGTTTGTCCGTCCGCACTCAGATTTTAAAAACTACTGAGGCTAGAGGGCTGCAAATTGGTATGTTGATCATACACCCTCCAATCATCAAACATACCTGATTGCAGCCCTCTAGCGTCAGTAATTTTAATTTTAAGGTTAAATTTGGCCATGAACATGTGTCAAACACCGCTGTAGGCACCAACGACACAGGCCACCACCGGACCGTGGCTGAGTTTCATGGGCCGTAGCTAAGACCGCCACCGGACCGTGGCTGAGTTTCAGACCGCCAAGAGTACGCTGACAGTCGAAGAAACTGAGTTTTTAATTATTTTACGAATCTAAGGATTTACAGTTGACGTCTGCAGTTTGAAAAAAGTTCAGAAACTCATTTTCGTGTGCTTTTTCCTTGAGTAGTTGTCTTTGACCCCTTCAAGCTCAGGTGAGATTCATTCTAATTTTCATTTTCAGCCTTTTCTTAATGTCAGTTAGATTTTTAGACGATTCAACTGGACAGACCACTTCCAAGAACATTAGCGGAGAGAGAGAGAGAGAGAGAGAGAGAGAGAGAGAGAGAGAGAGAAGAGAACTTTTCTTTCGATTCTCTCTTCTCACTTCCTTTCAACTAGCTTCTGGTTTGCTTACTTGCGTTTGAGACAAAGTAAATCTGAGATGGCTACAAGAGACAGCCTCATCCGGTTCATACTCACATTCTTAATCAAGCAATTAAAACCAAACTCCCATTCTCTCACCGCCATCAGAGCAACCCACCTCCTCGAATCTCTTGGTGGTTCCTTCTGGTGTCTTTAATTGCATTCCTTAATTTCGGGTTTGTTTCCCAGTGGCCAGTCTTTCATCGGGAGTTAAAAATTCTCTCTCTCTCTCTCTCTCTCTCTCTCTCTCTCTCTCTCTCTCTCTCTCTCTCTCTCTCTCAGGAAGTAAAGTTTTTTATCTTTATATATAAAAATGCTCTTCGCACATGCACCGAAACCTTTCTTGCCCCTGGAGCGTCATTTTAGAACTTAATTTCTTTATATTTTTTTTTTTTTTTGCACAAGAGGTATCATACTCTACGGTTGTAGGATTTCCCGGATCTTTCCTAGGTAGTGACCCCCAAGAGTTTTAACCCGGTATGTATCCACCTTTCCGGCGTGTTTAGTACAAGCCCGTTGGAGATTACGGTAAAAACATGAACAAAAGACTGTAAATATAAACATAATGGCCTCCAAGAAATATTAGTCCTAAATAAAGACCCCTGAAAACCCTTAGGGGTCACTATCTAGGAAAGATCCGACTTTCCTTTTCAAAATAACCACTTCATCTCCATTAACCTTTTGAAAATGAACTGCTAAGAATGCCACTTATTATGGCGTCCAGATACGAACTAGACAAGCAAGCTCGTCATTTTTTCATTCACGTATAAACTATTCTGAATAAATTTCGTGCAGTTGGATGTCACCTTTTATAAATGGCAATTGAAAACAAAATCTCCCTATCAGGGTAAAAATAATTGGTATTTATTTTTTTCGCATATGACAGGTTATAAACAGGTTTTGCATTTCAATGAACTGGTATTTCGCGAGCTAAATTATGCTATTGATTATGCAATGGTAATTACTGCTTCATGTGATTTATCATAAACATGACAACCTAATCGAAAGATTTGTAATAACACAGTGTTTAATTCACATATTTTCATGTTAATGCCTACACGCATACTGCCTAAATGTAAACATAAATGTATATCTTTGTACAATTGTGTCATGTTTTGAATTTGACACAGTTTAACAGACTATAACGACGAAGAATTTAATGAAATGCCTGTTATTTAAGCTAACATCGAGAAATTTATGGATTTCATTTCCGGGAGATTAGTTGTTACGAGTTGCGCATTATGTCTCTTTTAACTGGGAAACAGAATTAAACCCCACAACAGTGTTAAAGGGAATATAACATGAACACAGAATATTAGATGAACTCAATAGATAATAACGTGTGATTAGCGTCTATCAAAGGAAACTAAATTTGGCAAGCCAATTTCATTACCATATTGGAAGAGCCTGAGTCGTGCAATACTACAATTAAACATACAATTATATATATATATATATATATATATATATATATATATATATATATATATATATATATATATATATATATATATATATATATATATATACATATATATATATATATATACACACACACACACACACACACACACACACACATATATATATATATATATATATATATATATATATATATATATATATATATATATATATATATATATATATATATATGTGTGTGTGTGTGTGTGTGTGTGTGTGTGTGTGTGTGTGTGTATGTATATATTTTAATGTGCAATTGCAGTCTGTAAGAGCAGGTGAAGCTTCACTAACTTTTCAAATTTAACTAGATCAAGTAAACATGGAAAAGTACAGACGGTGAGTCAAACCCGCGATCACCCAGAACCGAAAAGTCGGGAATGTTCAAAACAACCCCTACATTAGCACCCCCTAAAATTCTCGGTGCCTTCACGACCAGACTCCACCTCTTCCTCTCTAAGCCTTAAATCCCACCTTTGTCAAACCTTGATATCCCCTGGGCTTTCGTCTTCTCTTTGTTCCAGCATCACCCCTGTGTTGCCGCTATAAACATGGAAGCCGGCAGGTAACGGACAAACTCCTTATGTGGCACAAATACTAGGAGGCTGGACCAGAGACTATATAAGGCCCTTGAGCAGGGAAGAGGGTGGAGTTCTTTACCAGTCAGCATCAGAGTAGAGTCCTTGCCGGGTCAGTCTCTGACCGCCCTTCCCCCCTCTCTGACCCAGTACTTTTTTTTTGTGCACATAGTCCCACCAAGTCCTTTGCCTTATTGCAAAAGTCTGACCTACATTGTCAAGGTATAGTCTGGATTTTGGAGTTGTTACGACGCCCAGTCTTTCACAATAATTTTTATTCTTTCTGATATTTCTGCCCCTTAGAGTTCTTAGAAAATTAGTGAAGTATTAACATTTTCATTTCAATTAATGTAAGCATTTCGAAACCTTTGTTGTTGCATATTGCTCCTTCTCAGCCTTCAGCATTCCCTAAGTGACCAAGAAAGCGGTTTCTTAGCATCAAAAGTGACAATAAGTTTGTCTTGCAGAATAGGCATTGATGTTGTGTATCCATCTGTTGGCTCATGGTGCCAATTCCTGAATTCCCGACGTGGAAGATCCCTTAAGATTCAGTCCTGAAGACTTCTATGCCTACGTGGCAGAATTCTGTATATTTGGTTAGTCTTAGAGGTTTCCCCACAGTGATTTTCTATTTTATATTTAATTAATTCCATAATTAAGATTTTTACCATAGATTGTAGGATCTTTGAGATTGGCACTTTGTTTTGTTAGTAATGTAATATCAGTGCCAAGGAGCTAGTGATGAGTTCCCTTGCAATATCCTTCTGATCCTTGTAACAAAACCTAATTTGTGAAGTCTTACATTTCTTTTGGAACCATTTTAATTTACTGTTAACTTACTTCTTTTCATGAGTTTAACTGAGTAGTCAGGTGAGTTTAGAGAGTGTTTTAAGGCTAGACAAATCAGCCCCAGGTTAGGCTCGTGGTGACCTTGCCAGGATATTACAATCTTGCAGGATTTGTTGCATGACTCAACAGTACAACAGACTCCCCAACCTCAGCAGAATAGCTGATCAACTTTTGCTGGCTAAGTCTGAGTGTTTATGATCATAAGGAACCTCATATCCACTTAGTAACATATTTGGCACTCGTGGACAGCAGTATACACAGCGTAAGTACTTTAATTAATTTTATTTCAAACTAATTACCATGTCGTAGATGAAGGAATCATACACCTGAGTGTAGGACAGTTCGCGATTCACCTTTCCACTCACTCAGAGATTGAAAGAAGGATTATTGCCAGACGTGCATGTATTTAGCAATATTCATCCTTAGTGCAAGTCTCTAGTAGTTAGGAACTAGCTAGGTAGTGAAGTGATAGCAAGTGATAAGTGCTCATTTCCTTGGAAAGCGCAAGAATTCCCTCTGAAAACTTACGATAGCCTTCGTAAGGAAGAAGTATCTGGCAACCTCTGCTAGGCAGGCAGACTGCTTTGTGCCTTGTCTAAGCTAACATATCTTCCACAATAACCAATTTGTACTTTATGATTTTATTTGTTCTACAATGTCTTTACTTGTTCAAGTTGATCACTGTTATTCTGCATCTTATGCACAGTAATACAAATAAAATTAACATACTGTAAGCATTTGCGAAGAAATTCCATATATTAACAAAGAAAGTGCATAGTGTTCACATTCCTGTAAAGTCAATGTGGTCATTTGGGATGACATATGTCTCGTCTCCCTTACACTTGATAACTGGCTGTTGCTCAGCCATCAACCTGTTACGCTTTTGCATAAATATTACTGTCACTCCACACTTTTAAAACTCAATTCTTAGTGGAAGAAATCACAAAGTTTGCATTATTACCCTTCGTAGATTATAACTTAACATTATTTGCATATACTCACTCGATAGTTATTATATACATAATAACTCTTGAGTGAGTGTACGCAAATAATGTTAAGTTATAACATCTTAATAATATCTTACTCACACCCAATATACATTGGGTGTGAGTAAGATATTATTCATTCCTGTCATTCAGTCATAACTCTGTGGAAATTATATAGGGTACAAACTACGGTATACGCTTTACAACATAATCTGTATTCCAAACCCTATTATGGTTAAAGCAACTTATTTGGACTCTACTAGAATTCATAACTTAACCAAAATACATTACTCAAAACCTTTCTGAGTGCACACGCATCGCAATACCGTGTTTTCACGGCTTCCTCTTAACGTGGACTGTCAGGAGTGAAATTGCACGCTGGTTTGTCAGACTAAAAACCCAATGAACCCATTAATTTACATCTTGCACATGGTTGCATAGCAAGAATATGTTCTACAGAACCAACCACATGTAGTAGCCTACAGTCAATTGCTCGTGCCATCCATGCATAACAAAACTTTACCAAAAGCCCAATTTGTACAGTAGCTGGTTTTGTCCATGTGCAAGTTCTCACTGTTCTTTTGAACAACTTAAAACTACCCCCTCTATACGAGGACCACATTCTATGGAACACCCTAATGTCATTCTATAGTCAGCTTTGACTGTGAGTGAGCAACTCACAAATACCCAGTTCTTTGGAGCTAGCAAAAGCCTATTCTTTGGAATGAATAACCTGTTCTTCGGAACAAAATAAAACGCCAAACTCAATCTTGTGGGACAAGTTCGCACTTTCGAGTGCCACCACCAGTGTTCTCTGAACACTCCACCTTGTTCCTTGTGAACCAATTAACGTACTGCCAGACCTCTAAAAAACCCGCTTGTTCTGAGCAGAAAACCGGACACCATTTGTGCAATAGAAGACAAAACCTCTGCACTCAACGAGGACCCACATTGCGAGTAGCTAAAAACTTAAAAGCCTAATGATTCTGGTGTATTCCGCTGGACTTCCCCAACAAAATGACACACATTGAGTGCTACCTTTCACGTCTACTGATCGCAACTGGAAGCAAACTATCAAAACTTACAAAGAGTGCCACTCTCACTGGCACTCTCCACCAATCGGTCTCTGGCATCATCAGCAGAGCCATTACCAAGCATTCAGCTTAGTGCCACACATATTTGTGTGAATAAGTCTACGTCCTTCAGGACCAACCTGCGGCTTTCCTTTCTTTCATTTTCTTTCCTATGCACTGCCTTGCCGATTCCTTAGTCTCGCAAACTGAGGATTACTCTTGGCCTTTCTTTCTTACTTTCTACCTTGGTGGCTCTGCAGACTCACAACCTGTGGGTCCATCTTGGTTCTCCTTTCATATTACCAAGCCTGGTTACACCCCAACCGTTGTACTTGAATCAGTGCCATTTGTCTGGCACTCACCATTCTAGCCACTTCCCTGCAACTACTGTACGGCTTAATATTTGTCGGTGTACCTCTCATACAGCATCATGTCCACTTATTCTGAAGATTACCAGACCTACCAAGGGCTTGGGCAAAGCAGGGGTCTCTGGGGAGTGCAACTGACTACCTGGATAGAAGACCAGGTAGCTAGGGCAAGGAGTGAGAGAGATGAGAAGGAGGAGAAGCAACGTCAACATGAGTTAAACCTGGCTTGAGAGAAAGCCACCCTTGCTGAAGCTGAAAAGGAGAAGGAGGAGAAGCAATGCCAACATGAACTAAACCTTGCCAAAGCCAAAAAACAGGAGGAGAATCAATGCCAACACGAGCTAAACTTGGCTTGGGAGAAAGCTGCCCTTGCTGAAGCTGAAAAGGATAACGAGGAGAAGCAACACCACCATGAACTAAAAATGGCTCAAGAGAAGGTTGCTCTCGCCAAAGTGGAGAGGCAAGTAAAGGAAGACCAGCATGTTCATGACCTAGCAATCGAGCGAGCTCACCACATGAATGCCATGGCACTCACCCAACATAGGGTTGAGAATCCTAAAGCCCCGTTCACACATTCACATATCAGCCCACGCATGTTCACGCATGAATGGAAACTGGTAGTTGGCAACAGCTTACGTAAGTACTATGAAAAAGTTCCGTAATGCGTATTTAAGATCGTGGACATGTGGGGTGGAGTTGGGAGGTCGATACGCACCATCCCAGCATGAGTGGGGAGCCACGTACGTTTCGATATGTTCAAAAGATACGTGTCTGCTCACGTCATCCGTTATTTTGCGTGGTTGCACACGCACCGCGTGGTGCATCCGTAGCGTGGTCTGCATGCCTGCGGGACAATGACGCGTGGTCCCACGCTGCTTTCCCGTTCCCGCCAAAAACCGCGTGGGTCCCCACGAGGTTCGGGAGTAGACGTGGCAACAGCGCCTCGCCCCCAGGACCTGAGACGATGAGGCAGCGCTGAGTCGGGTGTATAAAACAGCTTGCGGCGCGGATGCGGCTTCAGTTCCTCTCCCGGACAGGCAGCAGCAACACAGTTTCTCACCCCTCCAGTGCCTTCGTCAGCAGAAAAATGCCAAAAGTAAGCAGCAACAGACAGCGGAAGGGGGCTTACAAGCCTCCAACATCCCAGTCAGGAGCGGAGACGGCCTCTACAAGGCGGCCACCTGCTGCAGACACCATGGAGGAGGATGTTGTCATAAACCTTCAAGAGGCTGACGAGGTGGAGGACATGGCCAGTGACCATAGCCTCTTCAACGATGATGAGGACGTCGGCCTGGATGACGTCGACTCCGCCAATGATGACGGGAATGACGAAGCTGCTGACGGCACCGCCCCTGGAACTGGAAAAGCGTGCCGAAAGAAGAACCCCTCTGTTATCCTCTCAGACAAAATGAGAAGCTGGTAGAGGAGTGGTTGGAGCTGGAGGCCGAATTCATTTATAACAAGGGCATGACGGCATACAAGGACAAGGCCAGGGTGTGCAGGGCATTTGAGGAGAAGGGGAGGTCTCTGGATCCTCCTGTGTCAGGCCCTGAACTCTGGACCTGGTTCACCTCCCTCAGGACCCGCTTTGGACGCCTCACAGCCGAAAAAAGTGGTCAGGGGGCCAGCAGACGACTGACGGACCGTGAGAAGTGGATACTGAACATCTTCCACTTCCTCAAGCCCCACATCGTCCGCCAAAAGAAGCCCAAGGTGTTGGGACTTCCGATGGTATGTCTTATTTTATTTTTTCGCTGTTTAGTAAATCAGTGACTGAAACTTTAGTGCACAGTTTATTTAATTAATGGCACTACAACATTGTCATTCACAGTACATTTGAGGCGCCTAACGGCAGAGTGTCGTCGCCGATTGGAGTTAAGCACACCAACGTCATCTCTAACCCTCTAGCAGTCAGGAGAAGAAATTCAGTTCAAATTTCCCGCAACAACAAGGTCGAAATTCTCATTTTGTAACATTACTTCTTTTCCTTAGTGACGCTAAGGCTGCACTGGCTGGTCTGGGTGGCAGAGGTCATGTGGTGCATAAACCAATCATGAGTCCAGACGCCCTGCCACACCTCCCGCACGGCCAATGAGAAAGGCTAGCCATCAGCGGAGGCGTTGGCTATCACTACAATAAAAAACATTCTTGTACCTTCCTTCCCCATGATCGCCTCTGGATTTAATGTGCTTCTTTTTGTTCTTTATTCATTAATAATACTGGTTCCTCTTCAATATGTCCGACGCGAATGTAGATGACAATGTTCCAGGACCTTCCAGGGGCTAATTGGAAGCAAAATGTAGCCAAAAGCTTACGTAACAAAGGTGAGGCGTATGTAAGCTGAAAAGATCTGGTTCCATTCATCCCCCAGATTTTCATGACATACTTCAACCAGCTTTTTTGTGATCAAGATACCCTCACTGCTACTCCAGACACCAAGATACTCCTCATGAGAATGACGTGGATATTGATTTACTGGACTATGACGTCTGATTCTCGCCTGAAGTAATTGGCGCTTACGTTTTTTCCAATCAAAATGTATTTTAGCCATTATTGACGGCAATTATTATTGTTTTGCAGGTGAGACGACTGTATCAGCCTCAGAGTATTCTGATTAAAATATCTTATTATCTTTCTACTGCTATTTTATTGTGTAAAGCATTAGCTTTTTAGGTCTTTTTTGAAGTGAACAAAATCACCTAGTTATTCCTGTAAGATTAAGATAATCAAGGAAATTATCCAGAATGATAAATAAAACAAAGATAATATCTTTGGGGGGTCCTAGAGGGGTTACAGGGGCATTGGTGTGTGTTTTTATGGGATTCAGTGTACCGGAGTATAAGATTGATTTCAAGATGAATGCAGTCATCGCATTATCTTTCGGCATGCATTAAACTCTTGGCTATTTTACAATGATGGTTTGAAAGCAGACATAATAACCTTTATTTTAAAACAAACCCCAGTGTCGTACCTCATTTAAATGCTAAGATATCGCATTCTGAAAGTAGCCAAACTTTGACTGCGTTTTTCTCCAGTTTTAGTTTTTGGCGCTTGAGACATTCTGCCGTTAAGCGCCTCATTTACATTCTCTTATACATGTTCCATCTCTTTACGGTCTGCGTCTGCTGCAGCTGCTTGCAGCAACCCTCCTGGCCATGGTCCTGCCCTTGATGTTCCTGCCCTTTGTGATCCTGCTGGCAGTGCCACTCCAGTCCCCTGCTCGTCCGATGACCGGTCCTCCACCATTGATGATCCTGCACCACAAAGGAAGTCACGGAAGGAGGACAAGGCTGCAAGTGGGGTCCTGGACGTGTTGCTGCAACAAGCAGAGTCAGCTCGGCAAAGGCTACAGGGGGCCATAAGACCTCTGTGTGACCCCAGGCTGGTGTACTGGCGGAACGCCCTGGAGGAGCTTTCCGCCGACTGTGCAGATGTGGGGCCTGAGCTGAGGATGGCGCTGAAGGTGGAGTTCATCTCCTCCACACAGCGCTTTGTGAGGGCTACCAAAGAGGGCATCACGAGGCCGCCACGTCATCTGATACCCCACACCCAAGCAGAAGCCCTCTGGGATGGTCCGCCTGCGGCCCCAGCTCCCCTTCCTGCTCCTGCTACATATGTGCCACTTGCTACACCTAGTGGTGCCATGGCGCAGCCTCTCAACCTCATGGCGCAACAGGTGGCGATGCTGCACGCGCCGCTGTCTGCACCTGCAGTGGCGTCCACACCCAGGGACCTCAACGTGTCTTTGCCAACGAGCAGCTTCCTGGAGAACCTCTAGTTTAAGGCAACATTTTTTTTATATCTATTTTGTGTATATGTCAATGTAAACAAATGTATATATTTTGTATTATTGTATGTTTCCATGTAAATATTTCAGCATTAGTATAAGCAATAAACATAATTGAAAAATAACTTTTATTCAATGAACTAAAAACCATCAAAGTAACAAAATGAAGTAATAATAATCACACAATTAAGACATATGCAAACAACTATATAGTTGAAAATTAACTTATAGAAACAAATATCTATTTTTTTGTATTATTGTATGTTTCCATCTATATATCAGCACTAGTATAAACAATAAACATATAATGGAAAAGTAACTTCTATTCAATGAACTACAAACCATGGAAGTAACAAAATGAAGTAAGAATAACAACAAAAATAAGGAGTAAGTGAAGGTATATTATATTAAAAAAAAAAAAAAAATCTGTACTTTCATATTATTAAGTTGTTCTTCACTACTGCTTGGTAATGGCCTATATAAAGGTATAAACCATTTCAAAATATTCAAAGTTATAATCTTCCCACGCCTTGGAGTAATGCACTTAGCCACATTGCAATGCATGTATTTGCTTCTGCGTTAAAAATGTCAGAGTGTATGATCCAGTACTAAAAAAAAAACATATGCAAACAAATATATAGTTGAAAATTAACTTATATAACAAATGTTTAATTTTGGTATTGTATGTTTCAGTGTATATATCATGATTGGTATAAACAATAAACATATAATTGAAAAATAACTTATATTCAATGAACTAAAAACCATTATACTAATAAAATGAAGTAATAATAATAGCACAAATAAGACATTTGTAAAACAAATAAATGCATAAATACAAAGGAAAGGTAAACTGTACAGATATTAAAAATGTTGGAAGTCGACATACAAAGAGAAATTATTATAACAAATATAGATGTATGTTAACAGTAGTTCTCCTGCCAAGTAACAGAACCACCAGGAGATGAAAAGTAGTCTTTCAGGATGTTGCGTTGTTCCTTGGCATTCCTAGTTGCAGTGTTGCCTCCCATGGTTGGAAGAGCGTCTCCTAGGGGTGGGTCACTCCTCCAGGCACCAGGTATGAAATCATGTGCGATGGGGTTCTCCTGATCTGCTTCCTGCCTGCGTGGATTTCTTTTTATTATAAGGTTGTGCAGAACACACGCGGCCAGCACTACTGACTCTGCATGGTCAGGCTTGATACACATTGACGTGTGGAGTACTCTGAATTTGCTGGCCAGAATCCCGAAGGCATTCTCCACCGTCCGCCGTGCCCTACTTAACCTGTAGTTGTAGATCCGCTCCGCCTTGGACAGGCCTCTTTTGGGGTAGGGCTTCATGAGATAGTTCCGCAGGGGGAAGGCATCATCGCCAAGCAGGAAGTAGTCTACAGGAGCCCCATTTGTTGCATCTGGTAGGGCCTCAGGTTGGGGAAGGTTTGCTTCCTGTTTTGCCAGCATTTCACACAAACGGGTCTGGGCAAATACACCACCGTCCGACTCTGACCCAACGGCACCCACGTCCACGTAGAGGAACTTATATGAAGCATCGACAATGGCAAGTAGAATCATGGAGAAGAACTTCTTGTAATTGTAGTAATGCGTACCACCAAGAGGAGGGTTACGGAGCCTCATGTGTTTACCGTCTATTGTGGTACCTGCAGTTCCTCATCTCCAAAGGCAGAAACAATGGCCCTGCAGGTCTCGGGTACAATGCAACTTATGGTGTTGTGGGCTACCCGGAATGCGTATTGCAGGCTCTTATATGAGTCACCTGTGGCGAGGAAACGTAGGGTGATAGCCACACACAGTCCTGGCGTAAGGGGTTCCCTCCAAAATGTGCGTTGCTTCTCAATGTAGGGTGTGACACGTTCAACTATTTCACTGAATATGTCTCTGTCAGTTCGCGTAAAATTCCTGTATAGTTCTGGGTTTTCGGTTGCCAGCTCCTCCATCAGGTTGTCATAGTGGCCTAACTCCACTCTTCTTTGCAAGTACGGCCAAGCCCAAACCCTCCTCGGCCTCCTCTTTTTTTTCTTATTTTCAATTGCAATGTAGGCCCTCACAGCTTCCACCAATACCATGCTGTGCACATACTCTACGACGGCCTCCATTACGTTTCTTCGTTGTCTGTGTGCTGGTGTTATAAGGGCAACGATGTCCTCAATGTTCTCCATGTTGATTCAGCAGCAGGGGAATACTTCTTGCTACAGGGAGGCGCTGAATGGCACTGCAAACACATGTGCACAGTACGGCCCTTTTGTACCTGGCATATACCCGCCGATGTACGTGGGGATGTTGTGAGGGTGTCGTGAGGTCGTAACGCACAACGTTACACATACGGTATATGTGCGTGGGTGTTGCTTGCTCTGCCACGCATTACATGTGGGGGTGTGGCCTATTGTCTTGGCAGTTCACGTAAGCATCCCGTCTATCTTGCGCAGTGCGTAGCCTTAACACGCATTACTCCGAACTTACGTTATGGCATCGTTATGTTGACTTATGGACATCGGCCTTTGACACGTATCCACTTGATCGCGCCGACAAACCCTACAGTATAGCCACGTTTCACATGCGTGAACATGCGTGGGCTGATACGTGAATGTGTGAATGGGGCTTAACTCTGTTACCCCCTCATCAACCCTGTCAAGCACGAGTACCATAATCCAAAAATGGTCAGACAATGAACCTGATGCATGGCTGGATCACATTGAGAGGGTTTTTGATAATTTCACCCCAATGCAATGTAGATAGACTTAATATTGAATAAGCATATGGGTGGAAAGGTTTTAGTTGCACTTTGTGCTTTGATAACCGCGGAACAAGGGGATCTTGCTACAGTCCAGAGGGCTATCAACAAAGCATATGAAATCACATCGGACAGGTGGAGACAACGGTGGCACAGCCTACCTAAAGAAATAGGTCAGTCTTGGACAAATTGGGAATATCATGAGGGAAGACACTACAAACGTTGGCTAGATGTTCATAATGTCACAACTCTCAACGAGCTCTTGGAGCAAGAGCAGCTGGAGGATTTCTTCCACTATGCTCCAAACACACTCGCTATCTACATATATGAGAAATGCCCAATCACCGTCACTGAATGCTGCCGTTTAGCTGGCAGTGGGGAAACCTCATCACCACCAGTATAGTATGATGGACAGGAAAATAATACCCACTTATCCAACAGCGACTCAAACCTATTCCAAAAATGGCGTGCAAACATATTTAGATACACAGCTTGCATCTACTGCAAGAAGGTTGGACACCGCTCAGAACAATGCCACTTCAAGCCAGGTAACAACCAGGAGGCTGCCAAGAAACCTTAGTCAAAACCCGCAAATAAATGGGGTGCTTCCGCTGCAGCAGAAGCTCAACTAAAACCTACCCTCTCTACCTCTGGGGCACCATATAAGCGCAACTACAGTAATGAAGTTTGTAAAGACTGCCACAACAAGGGACATATGTCCAACAAATATGTACATTGCTCCAGGTACAATGCCCCATGACTCTTGCAAGTAGCCATTGAACCCTATCGGACTACTGAATGGCTCAGCCTAGCACTTTCCTTTCCAATTGACGTAATATTATGCAATATCACCCTAACCCCTGCCTTTCCTGACTGACGTAATTTTACGTAAAATTTACTGAAATTTTTCGTACGTGTGGTAGGGGTAAATTTTTTTTATTTTCGGACAGTTGGTGGTTTCCATAGGCTAAAGCATACCTTGTACCATGTAACTCAGGCATCAATACGCCAGCCAAGCAGTTCCTATACTGCGCATGCGCAGATCCCTGGCATAGTAAATTTCTCACAATGAAAACAGCTGATCCTACCCACGCTTCTCTCTTGTATCTTAAATTTTTGTTTATAAAATGTAGGATTACATTATTGGAAACACTCTGTTTCGTACCCTCTTTTTCTATAATTTTTTTAGTTCCTGTACTGTGCATGTGCAAATCCCTGGCATAGTAAAATTCTCACAATGACATCAGCTGATCCCACCCACGCAGGCCTGGCAGGCCACACTTCTGTCAGAGACCATGCGTGTGAGGTTGGGTAAACACGTGTGGTTGTTTACATACAGTGACGTCAGTAGAGAACAGTTTCCAACATGCTTTTGCAAAGTTTTTACGGTAAAACTAGCGGAAAACACGTTAGTGCATCACATAAGAGACGTCTGGATTTTAGGCAGGGCTCTGAATCTCATTTTTCATTATTATATATATATCGATATTTAGAGAATTTTGTTGGCTTTCTTATAAAAAATAATTCATTCGCCTAACTGTTATAGTTTTTGAGCTACGAACAATAATGTTGACAACGGTAACTTTTTTTTTTCGTCGATCAACTTATAATGTCAAAATGATACTGTTGCCATTACCAAAGCCATTTTTCTTAACCTCCCTTTATTCTCCGCCTTTTCCTCTACATTTTCGTATATTTACAAAGTAATTTCTATGAAAAATAACCGAGATAGGGCTCTTCAAAAAAGAATTTTTTGTAGCGATAATTCTCACCATACGTTGGGCAGAGCGCTCTGTTTCTTACCCTCTTTTCTATCAGTTTTTTCACCAACTGGACTTATTCGTTTTTCATTGTTTTATATGTCAATATTTAGAGAATTGTGTTGGCTTTTTCCATAAAAAAATAATTCATTTGCCTAACTGTTATAGCTTTTGAGCTACGAACGATGATGTTGACAACGGTAAAATTTTTTTTTCGTTTCGAACAACTTATAACGTCAAAATGAAATTGTTGCCGTTACCAAAGCCATTTTCTTGACTTTTCCTTTATTCTTCAACTTTTCCTCTACATTTTCGTATATTTACAAAGTAATTTTTATGAAAAATAACCGAGATAGGGCTCTTAAAAAAAAAATTTTCTAGCGATAATTCTCACCATAGGCTGGGGCAGAGCGCTCTGTTTCTCACCCTCTTTTCTATCAATTTTTTCACCAACTGGACTTATTCGTTTTCCATTGTTTTATATGTCGATATTTAGGGAATTTTGTTGGCTTTCTCATAAAAAATAATTCATTCGCCTGACTTTCATAATTTTTGGGTTACGAACGAAAATATAAAAATAAGTAAAGAATTTTTTTTTCTTTAAATAGCTCACATTTTTTCGTATTTAGAGGGCTGGGACTCTTATTCTGACTATTCCACCATAAAATATAACCATATAGAAAAAAACGACAGCAAAATGAACGTTGTTGGCATAAAATTTATATTTTTGCTGAAGTTTCGAAATAATTATTTTTTCGCACTATCGAGCGCTCCCAGACACCTTGGGACTCATGTGCCCTCAGTTATGTGATAACTATACAGATAGGAAAGGGCTAGATGACATGGCTGTAGCTCCCACTGATGACTTGTCTCAGCCAAAAGCCCTATCAAATGTCATTGATATGGGCTGCGAGATCAGCCTTATCACACATGACCAAGTAACCTCTGGCACTCCTGTCTGGGAAGATGAAAGAATCACAATATGCTGGTTCAATGTCCTTCTATGGATCTCCCTACGGTTCACTTGACTGTAATGAATGACAACCCTTCTTGTATGCAATAACATAAATTCAGGGTAACAGAAACAGAAACCCTAACCAAGAACCAATTGCCTCACAATTATTGATAGATTTACTAGGTGCCCCAAGGCTATTACAGTCAGGAGTGAGACCTCTAAAGCCACTATTAAAGCGCTACTGCTTTCTTCTGTTGATTCAGATTTCCAGCCACTATTCAGAGAGACAATGGCCATCACTTTATATTGAAAGAATTCCTCGATAGCATGACAAGGCACAGAATCAAACACGTCTACTCACCGCATACTATCCCGAGAGCCAGGGAATAATCGAGAGGTTCTATCAATCACCCACTTCTACCTTATCCAAGCTCCAACACGAAAGTGGGGGTACATAGGAAGACAAGCTACCATATGCCCTGTTTGCGTTCCATCACAACCAGTCAGAAACCACTGGGTATAGCCCTTTTGAAATGCTGTACACCCATTCAATGAGAGGGCCTATAGACATACTGCATGAAATTTGAGCAGAAACAAGTAAAGCAGGATGGGTGAAAGAACTCCCAGAATACAAAATAAACTGAGGGCTACATGGGCAGTGGCACAAGCAACGAGGACAGCAATGCAAGAATGAGTCAAAGTACAATTCGACAAAGAAGCCACTACGAGAAGCTTTGAGGTAGGCGATGAAGTTTTCATCCTATGGACTGAGGCCACACACACCCTAGAAACCCACTTTACTGGGCCCCATAGGATGCTGGGAAAGAAAGGAATGTTGAACTATTTGGTAAACTGCGGACAAAGAAGAGCAAAATGGCTGCATGTCAACTTGCTCAAGCCACGCAAAATGAGAGAGAAGGAGAAAGAGACAAACAACTCAAGCCCAGTCCCGAGCATCATAGTGAGCACCTACCCCTACGACTAACTCCGAGGTCATAGCCCAATTGCAGTGCACCACCCAGGGTCTTGACGAAGGAAAACAACAAGACATAAGAAATCTGTTGCTAAAATATCCCGAAGTGACTCAAGACCGTCTGTGACGTACGGACGTCTTACAACGCACGATAGAACTAGAAGAGAATACCAGACCTATAGCTCAGGGATACTACATGGTGAATCCACAGAAGGCAGAAAGAATTATAAAGCAGGTTGATCTGCAATTGGAATTAAGATTGATTGAAAAGGGCCAGAGCCCCTGGTCATCACCAGTCATTCCAGTACCTAAAGAATGCAGAGATCTGCTCTGCATTGACTTCAGAATACTCAAGGAAGTCACCAAACCAGAGCTGTATCCTATGCCGCACATTGAAGTATGCTTAGATGGGCTAGGAACCGTGCCCTTTCTCATGCAGATCAATCTGGAGAAAGCATATTGGCAAGTACCCCTAGTGGAGGCAGCATGCAAGTTGACAACATTCACAGCACTGGATGGGTTTTTCCAATACAAAGTAATGCCTTCCGCACTGAAAAATGTCCCCAGATGTTTTCAGCGATTAATGGATCAAGTTCTCAGACACTGAAAACTGTGTCCTCTGCTTAAATGACATAGTTAAATTCACTAATACATGGGAAGAACATCTCAAAATCATAGAGAAAGTTGTAACTGCTGTCAAACGAGCAAAGTTAGTTGTTAACTTAAAAAAGTATCACTTCAGTGCAGCCGAAATAACATACTTAGGACACATAGTAGGAAGTGAAAAACTCATGCCAAAAGATGCAAACATTTCAGCTATAAGGGAAATGCCATGCTCAACAATGAAGAAAGAAGCACAAAGATTCGGGGGTATGGTACAATACTTCGGGCGATTCATCCCAAACTTCTCAGGACGTTTAGGTATACAACAAAATGTGAGAAAGCCTATAATAATCTCAAGGCTGTGCTAATGGGTAAACCTGTCCCACACACTCCTGATTATGAGAGGTCATTCTATCTGGCCGTAGATGCCAGCAATATTGGCACAGGAGCTGTAATGTTCCAAATCAAAGATGGCATTCACCACCGTATAGCCTGTTACTCTAAAAAACTAAATCCAGCAGAAAGTCGGTATAGTACGGTCTGAAAAGAGCTCCTGGGAATGGTACTCACTATGAAGCATTACAAGGCTTACCATGCTGATCATAAGTTCCTACTCACAGTCTACATGGATCATAATCCGCTAAAATACCTCACCAAATTCAGAAATCAGAATAAGCGCTTAATGAGAAGGAATCTCGACATGCAAGACTATAACTTGAAAACAGAGCATATCAAGGGAACAGATAATAAGATAGCCGACGTGCTGTCCCGACACTAGCCAAGAGTGTCTCTCATAATCAAATCCTATAATGTCAAATTTTCACTTTCACTGTGTTTGGTCCTAATCCAGAGCTTAGGTGCCAACTACTGCTCTTTCTTCCTCTTCATCCCCTTATAATATCCTTCTGATCCTGGTAGTAAAACCTAATTTGTGAAATCCTGCAGTTCTTTTGGGAAACCATTTTAATTTACTTTTAACTTACTTCTTTTCATGAGTTTAACTGAGTAGTCAGGTGCCTTTAGAGTGTGATTTAAGATCAGGTAAATCAACCCCACGTTAGGCTCGTGAAAGTGGAGACCTTTGTAACATGCAATTGCAGTCTGCAGGAGCACGTGAAGCTTCACTCATTTTTTCAAATTCAACTAGACCAAGGGAACATGTAAAAGTACAGACGGTGAGTCAGACCCGCGACCACCCAGAACCGAGAAGTGGTGAATGTTCAAAACAACCCCTACATTATCACCCACTAAAATTCTTACCAAGAATTTTGCGCCGGAAAGTTATATGGTTTAGGTATGTGGATATTTTCTGTATCTGGCTAGTTCACGAAAATCTCCAGGAATTTCTGGTTAAGCTAAATAATTTAGTCCCTTCTATAAAATTTACCCTGAGGAAGAAAGGAAATTGTAATTTGAATTTTCTTGATATAACGGCCCATAGATTGATATAAATTTCACCTTTGCAGTCTTTCGAAAATCAGCTGACATTGCCCCTTTTGTTCATTATTATTCCAATCATCATCAAAATGTTAAATTCTCTGTCTTTTTTGGAATGTTCTTAAGGGCTTTACACATTTGTAGCCCGCAGTTCACTGATGCTGAAATCAAAACTATTTATGATATTGCTTTGAAACTTAAATACCCAAGGACCTTTGCAGATGTAGCATGGGAAAGAGCCAGGAAAACATTTTATTTAATTAAAATAACAAACTTGAATTCAGCAAGAATAATATTCACAATTTACCTTATGATGAAAGGTTGTTACAAATTCCTAGAACTTTAAAGCTTTTCAACATAAATATTGTTTTCAGTAATTTTAATGTTAAGAGTTTAGTGATAAAAAATTCTCCTAAAGATGTTTCTGGCTGCATTTATGAAATTCCTTGTAAAGAGTGTGATAAAATATATTATGGACAAACTGGAAAATCACTTTCACAACGAATCAAACAACAACAATATTCTGTGAGAACTGGCCAAATATCGAATGCATTATTCGTACATATGAGAGATTTAGATCATCCTATTAACCGGAGTGAAGCAAGATCTTTAGCCCCGTGCAATGACACAGTTAAAAGGGATATCATTGAATATTGTTTTATCAAGTCAAATAATGATAGTGTTCTAAATTTATGTCTTGGTTTGTTTAAACTTGATGCCTTCATAATAAAAAAAAAGTTGTTGATAAATATAAGCGAAATTCAGTTTTATACATGTTTCTGCAATTTGAATGGGTAAGATTCCGCATCTCTTATGGTTAAGTATATGGTTTTAGTTTGTGACTGCGTGATCCCGGATTTTCCTGGATTACCTTTTAATTTATTACCCCTTGGCAATTAACCATCTGGTATTCAATTTTATGCATGTTTTTGGATTTTGTATGGCTAAACTTTCGTATCTCTTGTACTTAAGTCTATGGTTTTAGTTTGTGACTGCTTGATCCCAGATTATCCTGGATTATCTTTTTGCTTATTACCCTTTGACAACTGACCATCTGGTATTCTTGTTCTTTTTGTTTACTTTGTAACCTTCTATTATTCTGTGTCTCATTTGTGCCCAGATGATGCGTTAATAAACGTGAAAGCGCTTGGTACTGAACTTCTGCCTGTCATTTTTTTTGGATTCATATATATATATATATATATATTATATATATATATATATATATATATATATATATATATATATATATATATATATATATATATATATATATATATATATATATATATATATATATATATATATATATATATATATATATATATATATATATATATATATATATATAGACATTATAGATGGATAGATAGACAGCCGTTACTCAGCATCTTGCGACGCTTACCTTGACCCAGGCGTGTTATCCTGCAAACTCCATATGTCGTGCTGCGAGGGTCTCCCTTGTGCCTGCATCATGGCCAGGGAGACTGGCCCCTCCTGCCTCTTCAGCTCGCTGGTTGTTCGCACGTGGAAAAAGGTCGCGATGCCCAGGGGCAACACGTACCTGAGTGGAAGAGCGCACATGCATCAGGTTATGAAGTTTGGGTCGGAATGACAATTTTCGATAGTTTTTTAAATTAGGTCTAAGCAGTTTTCAGTGAATAGTTATTACTTTCGGTTAGAATGACGTAACCTTAAAGGTGATTTTTTCTTTTCTACAAATAAAGAATTTTCTTCTTTTCATTGAGACTCAAATTCAATAAAAGAAAATTTTATTTTCATCAACACACCACTTCAACAGATTCCACAGAAATCACAACTATAGCATACAAACTAACACTATCATTTAGACAGGTATCCAAAATGGAACTTAGATGATCTTGCTGACGTAGTTTTTAATGGATGCTTTTTGCCAGTTGGGGCTTGTTTAAGTCATTTTGAATAGATGCTTATGAATTCCAGATGATCTCGACGTAGTCTTCAATGGATAGTTATAGGTTTGAAATGCAACTGTCTAAAACTTACTTAGAAATCAAAGGTGATTTTTTCTTTTCTACAAATAAACAATTTTCTTCTTTTCATTGAGACTCAAATTCACTCAAAGAAAATTTTATTTTCATCAACACATCACTTTAACAGATTCCACAGAAATCACAGCTACAGCATACAAACTAATACTATTATTTAGAAAGGTAGCCAAAATGGAACTTAGATGATCTATTAATAGTTCTTCACCTAAAACATAGTTTCTTTGTAACCACCCCTCACAGACATAAAACTGCATTTTAATTTCAACATGGTTGATTCTTCGCTTGTTTGAATTAAGTGACTGAAATATCTAACTCCCAACTGAATGTGAGATTCCCTCTATTATGCCCTTTCCACCCTCCCCCTCTCTCTCTCTCTCCTTCCCTCTCTCTCTCTCTCTCTCTCTCTCTCTCTCTCTCTCTCTATCTCTGTTGCTCACGGCATCATGCGAATGAAAATAAATAAATAAATAAATATATATATATATATATATATATATATATATATATATATATATATATATATATATATATATATATATATATATATATATATATATATATATATATATATATATATATATATATGTATATGTATATATATATAACTGAACTTTTAATCATACATATAATACTCAATACATGTTTCCTACATTCAAGTATTTTTCTTTATAAAAAAAAATATCGATTCATTACAGATTTTCGTAGCTGATCAACTTGTGATTCAAAATTCAAGCTGTGATTCACTTACATGATTGCAAACAGCACCCTGGTGTAGTCATCGATATCATCACGCATGTTTACGGTACAGATCCCAACTCCTCTGAACTGCCTTCCAAACAGACTCTGCGAATGAAAATCAGAAAGTGAGATAAGCGAATGCCATACACTTGGAGTAAACCATAGATTGTCTTCCAAACAGGGTTCTGCAAAAGAAAATAGGATTCTGTAAAATGCCACTAAGCACTGGCTCATAAATTCCAAATGAGCTCTGCAAATGTAGCGGAAAGATTTTCACATAACAGAAGATCAATCAGAAATTTATATTGTGATTTGGTTAAATAGAGACTCTAGACTGGTGAAAGGTAAATTGATAAGGTGGGTGTGTATCTCACAATCTTTAGGAGAAAGCGGGCAGAGATTTTGAAATGTTGAGATGGAGAGATAACGAAAAGGACTTGATATCCACCATCGCGATTTTGCTTACAGTGCTTGCAAAGGTGACCAAAGCAGCATAGGTCACTGGGTTCGATATGAAAATAATGAGATAATGCCATGTAAACCAAACAGAGCGCCTTCCAAACAGACTGTAAAAAATGTCGATATAATAGGATTTATCTAGAAACCATGAGTCTCCTGGAGTTTTATGGGAAAAAAATTAAAATAATACTCTTCACCAAGTTCCTATACATGAGAGGTCTAAAAGAGCATGACAGACAAAAAGCATCTTCCATATACGCCCGATAGGTTCGCATTATAACAGTAGGATATTACACCTCTTATGCAGGATGTCTTTTATGTATTCAACTACAAGCACAAATCCTGGCATATGCCACGCCGCGTGCTACTTATTTCTCTACGCATAAAAACAGCATCCGCGTGGAAGGAAGCAACACGCTCAACAGAATCCCGTCAGTTGGGGAGCGATCAAATCAAGATAGTCTCCGTTCCGCGCCAACAACGGAATCACAAAAGTGACTTGAAAAAAGGGAAAAGATGAGATTTTTCTCTTACCCAGACGTCTCTGGCCGACGGAATCCTTCCCTCCCTTTTCCTTTGTTATGGTAAAAGCCTATCGCCGCCAGGAAGTAGGTGATTTCCCATTTTGCTCTCTCTCTCTCTCTCTCTCTCTCTCTCTCTCACTAACTCTCTCTCTCTTTGTTGCTTGTTAGGGCATCTTCAATCTTTACGAGAAAAAAAAAAAAAATGTTGAGATGGAGAGATAAAATGGACTTGCTTTACTTTGAGTCGGTTTTATGTCATCAATGGAGTGTTTTATGCTCATGATTCGTTAAGTCAAGCATTCTTTAAAAATCCATCTAAGAAGACTCCTGCAGATGGAAAAAATAAAATAATACTCTTCAGAGTTCCTAGAGAGAGAGGTCTAAAGAGCATGACAGACAAAAAGATCTTCCATATACGCCCGAGGTTCGCATTATAACAGTAGGATATTAACCTCTTATGGGATGTGCAGGAAGTGGTGGGGCACAAATCTGGCATATGCCACGCCGCGTGCTTCTTTGTTGGAAAAAACAGGAAAAAAATTGGCCATTTGGGTTCCTAATTCTTTTTTTTTTTTTTTTTCTGTGTTTGTGTTCTCGCGCCAAATATCGGAATCAGACAGTGACTTGAAAAAAGGAAAAGATGCTCCTTCTCTTACAGACATCTCTGGCAGTGAAGACTTTTGTTTCCTTTGTTACTAAAAGCCTATCGCCGCCTAGGTGATTTCCCACTTTGCTTTCTCTCTCTCTTTCTCTCTCTCTCTTTCTTTCCTGTTCTATTGTTGGCTCATAACAGATTTTAAAAAAAAAAAAAATGGTTGCTTTATTTATCGTTTATGTCATCAAACACATGCTCATGATTCGTTAAGTCAAGCATTCTTTAAAAATCAATAAACTGACAGATGGAAACAATAAGAACATTATTTATATATAGATATATATATATATATATATATACTGCAGGAAGTGGTATAAGATATAGCTATTTATTGGATATATATAAAAAATTGGCCATTTGGGTTCCTAATTCTTTTTTTTTTTTTTGTCTGTGTTTGTGTTCTCGGGAAATATCGATCAGACAGACAGTTGCTATTCTGATATATTCACAGTAAGACTTTTGTCTTAACTATATATTTAATTTATAGATTTATATATTTCCTGTTCTATTGTTGGCTCATAACATATTTTATAAAAAAATATATATATTACAAACACACATACAAACACACATTATATATATATATATATATATATATATATATATATATATATATATATATATATATATATATATATATATATATGTATATATATATATATATATATATATATATATATATATATATATATATATATATATATATATTGTAACGACAGGTGGGTCGTTATGCAGGTTCTTTAACATACTCAGGACGGGGCTGTCATGACTGACGGCAGAAGCAACAAAACAAAGGAGGGGAAAACAACAAAAACAATAAAATGAGCTTAAACTTAATTTATTTACAATATTTACAAGTGAGTCAGGTCTGGTAAAAAGATAAAACCATAAATACAAAAAAAAAAGTCAAAAGGCAGCACTAAACAAAATCAAGTTAAATAAACAAAAAGTAGCTTAAAAGAAAAAAAGGCAAAAATAAACAACAGCAGGCAGAAAAAAAAAATACCAAACATACGTCCTCCATCGGGGCACCCAGACAGCCCTCAGCTGCGCAACAGGGACAAGAACCCACCAACCAGAATACCCCGATGAAGACGTCAGGACAGCCTCACGCTGTCAACAAAGATGAGCAGCTCGCGGTCACACGACTACTCATGGTCACACTCCACCTCTACGTCGTGCTCCACTTCGTAGGTGTGCTCCAATTTGCTGCTCAAAAACTCGACCAACGTCGACTCCAAAAACTGCCTGCTGCTGCTGCCACTGCCGCTACCTTCGCTGCCCTACCAGACCCGACTGAAGACAGAAAAACGGCAGCTCACCACGAAAACATCAAAACAAAAAAAACTTGAAGGTAAGGAGGTAGCAGTCCACAAAGGGAACAGCGGGGAACCAGCAGTTCCATAAAATCATCATAACGTGACATATATATATATATATATATATATATATATATATATATATATATATATATATATATATATATATATATATATATATATATATATATATATATATATATATATATATATATGTGTGTGTGTGTGTGTGTGTGTGTGTATGTATGTATGTATGTATGTATGTATGTATGTATGTGTTAGTGCGTGTCCTCACGCGCTACACAAACACATTTCCAAATACACCTTTCTGAGAAACAGCAAGGTCAGGGAAAGTAAATATCATAATTATATGATGTAAACGTGCCGCAGTACCAAACTTCTCTGTCGGTCAAGACTGAAACTCGAAAAGGCTGTCCCTTAAGCCTCTTTTACACGGGTCAAGTAGAGAGGCAAGTCAAGTGTGCAAGTAACTTGCTTCAAGTAACTTGAAGTGTGTAAACATTACACTTGATCGATATTTTGTGCAAGTCAAGTAAGAAGCAAGTTGAGAGTCAAGCAGAAGAGCAAGTCAAGTGAATAGACACGAGGTCTATTTTGAGGCAAGTTGCTTCCCCTCCATTCACCACTGGCAAGCTACTTGCTACCTACTTGGCTCGTGTGAACATGCACTTGAATTTCCAGCCCAGTTGCAGCAAGATCAGCACAGACGCTGTGCCGAATATATAGTACCGGAATTTTATTTTACTCATCATCATTTTGTTTTATATATTCAGAAATACCCTCAAAGTGGACTGAAGATGTAACATACAAGTTTGTATTATTGTATATGGAGCATGAGTGTTTGTGGAACATGCATATCGAAATATATGGAAACAAGGCGGTACGACAGAGTGCTCTCATGGACACATGCAAGAAATTGGAAATTGAAAACTATACAGTTAATGATGTAAAACAGTAACAAAGTAAAGTAGAACAGTCAGAAAGATGTGTATAAGCCTGCAATTAAACGGTTTCCACAAAAGGAAAGACATAATGAAACAAGGAACACTGAAACGAACATCACAAAGTAATTTGGTGAGTACATTTATTAATCAAACAAGTTAGGCTACATTAGGCTCTATATGTGCTTTAATTTGTAGCTGAACACTGCACATCCCTACGCCTAGCCTAATAAACCGTACTAATCTTTTCTAGACATATCCTTTGTTATAAAAATTCAGTGATACTGTTTTTGATCTTTAGTGAACCATTCTGTCCTGCCATGATAATTTACCATAAATCATGAAATAAGTAAATATTTTCACTTATTTTACAGGAATTACTATAATTATTTTTTTTTTCTTTTTAATGCTAAGGAGCAGATTATTATTTTTTTAAGAACAAATTTTACAGCAAGTGTTTATACATATTTCAAGTAAAGCCGTTCTGATTCTTGGAAAGAAGAGAAACTTATTTTTGTAAAAAAGGAATGTTCTAATTTTTTTAATAGAACAATTATTTACTTGTAACATATAAAGATTATTTATGTCCCAGAGTAGAAATGCATTTTGCAACAGTTAACAATTTTATATTGAAGCATAAATGTTTATAGTAATATTTCTTTTTCTTATTTTTTTAAGTAAAAATCTATTTTGTTACAGAAAATATATTTTTTTATTTTTGTACTAGAAAAGTAATTTATTTGTCAAAAATAAGGTAGAGCAAATCACGATACAAACAAGATGTAAAAAAGGGCATAATAAAACTTAAACTTTCATATATTCATGCAGCTTGTTGTAAATTGTGTCACAAACATCTGGGATAATCTTCGAAATTGAAGCAACTGAAACCGAAAGTGGTGCTGCAAATTTCTGAATGAGTATCCAGTTGCTAGATATGTGAGAGTTAACTCTAATTTGATTTTAGCTGGTAATGCATCTCTCATCAAGGTATCATTTTTCTGTATCTCCGGGCCAACTGCATTAAGTAGCTTATCAAAAACTATTGGGGACATCCTCAAGCAGGATCTATATTCACTGGGATCTTCACAATACAGCTCTCTTAAAAGAGTTGCTGAAGCCCAATGTTCATTTCTCCTTTTTATCCACTCCCTTACCCAAATTCGCTTTTCTTGTGTAACCTTCTCCTCAATTATATCTAACATCTCACTATACAATAACTTGGAAACATTTTTAATTAGTCTTCCTAAGATCCATTGTAAAACAAAGAACGTATGTGGATGCTCCAAATGCACAGCACAAACTGAGAGGCTAGTTGCCTGATTCACTTGCTTTGTGTATACAAGCACTTGCCCTATGCTACTTGCCTTCAAAGGAGAAGCAGTCCACTTGCTCCCTTGACTTGCCTCTCTACTTGACCCGTGTAAAAGGGGCTTTACTGCGGGCTTGATTCTTACCTCGAGGTCGACATAGTGGACGTAGACGAAGTAGGGCAAGACGACACAGATGGAAGTCACCCAGATGCCAAGTATGGTGATGAAAGCAGAAGGACGAGGTCGTAGAGGGCATACGATCTCCAAGTATCTCTCCGCCGATATCAGGAGGTGCGTGGCTATCGTAGCGTGGAGGGGGGTGTCCTGTTTGGATAGATGGAAAGAAAGAATGAGCTGTCAATGTGATACTCTTCAAGATTACAGAAAATGAGACACACACACACACACACTATATATATATATATATATATATATATATATATATATATATATATATATATATATATATATATATATATATATATATATATATATATATATATATATATATATATATATATATATATATATATATATATATATATATATATAATATATATATATATATATATATATATATATATATATATATATATATATATATATATATATATATATATATATATATATATATATATATATATATATATATATATATATATATATATATATATATATATATATATATATATATATATATATATATATATATATATATATATATATATATATATATATATATATATATATATATATATATATATATATATATATATATATATATATATATATATATATATATATATATATATGACTATTTATCACATCACAGTGATTCATATACAATATCCTTTAATATCCAATTCACTCTACCTCATAATATATTTTCATATATGTTACCGAAGGAATTTTAGTTGATATAAGTCCACCGTCCCGTGGGATCGAACCAGCGACGGACGAGGAATCAGGACTACAGTGACACTAACCAGTCATATATAAATGAATATATCAACCCACCCGTCGAACTCAGGTGTTTTGCGTTTGGAGACGATATCCACCCACCTCTGCCATGTTGACCGTAGTGGGTTTGTCGCATATATATTATGACTATTTATCACATCACCGTGATTCATATACAATCAGAAAGCTACAAAAGTCCTTTAATATCCAATTCATATACCTATAATATATTTTCATATATATATTACCAAGGGAATTTTAGTTGATA
This sequence comes from Macrobrachium rosenbergii, assembly GCF_040412425.1. Taxonomy (NCBI): domain Eukaryota; kingdom Metazoa; phylum Arthropoda; class Malacostraca; order Decapoda; family Palaemonidae; genus Macrobrachium; species Macrobrachium rosenbergii. The sequence goes on from NC_089788.1 coordinate 45,415,757, forward strand.
ATATCCATATATATCGAACCAGCGACGGACGAGGAATCAGGACTATAGTGACGCACTAACCAGTCGGCCACAAGAGAGGTATAAATCATCTCCCATCAACCCACCCGTGATTCATATACAATCAGAAAGCTATGACTAATCACATCACCGTGATTAATATCAATTCACTCTACCTCGAAGTAATATATTTTCATATATGTTACCGAAGGAAATTTTTAGTTGATAATAAGTCCACCGTCCCATGGGATCGAACCAGCGACGGACGAGGAATCAGGACTACAGTGACACACTAACCAGTCAGCCACAAGAGAGGTATAAATGAATACCATCTCCCATCAACCCACCCGTCGAACTCAGGTGTTTTGCGTTTGGAGACGATATCCACCCACCTCTGCCATGTTGACCGTGTAGTGGGTTTGTCGCACGTAGCCATATTATGACTATTTATCACATCACCGTGATTCATATACAATCAGAAAGCTACAAACGTCCTTTAATATCCAATTCACTCTACCTCGGAAGTAATATATTTTCATATATGTTACCGAAGGGAATTTTAGTTGATAATAAGTCCACCGTCCCGTGGGGATCGAACCAGCGACGGACGAGGAATCAGGACTACAGTGACACACTAACCAGTCGGCCACAAGAGAGGTATAAATGAATACCATCTCCCATCAACCCACCCGTCGAACTCAGGTGTTTTGCGTTTGGAGACGATATCCACCCACCTCCGCCATGTTGACCGTGTAGTGGGTTTGTCGCTTTTTACGAGCCATATTATTACTATTTATCACATCACCGTGATTCATATACAATCAGAAAGCTACAAACGTCCTTTAATATCCAATTCACTCTACCTCGGAAGTAATATATTTTCATATATGTTACCGAAGGAATTTTTAGTTGATAATAAGTCCACCGTCCCGTGGGATCGAACCAGCGACGGACGAGGAATCAGGACTACAGTGACACACTAACCAGTCGGCCACAAGAGAGTATAAATGAATACCATCTCCCATCAACCCACCCGTCGAACTCAGGTGTTTTGCGTTTGGAGACGATATCCACCCACCTCTGCCATGTTGACCGTGTAGTGGGTTTGTCGCTTTTTGTAACCATATTATGACTATTTATCACATCACCGTGATTCATATACAATCAGAAAGCTACAAACGTCCTTTAATATCCAATTCACTCTACCTCGGAAGTAATATATTTTCATATATGTTACCGAAGGAATTTTAGTTGATAATAAGTCCACCGTCCGTGGATCAAACCAGCGACGGACGAGGAATCAGGACTACAGTGACACACTAACCAGTCGGCCACAAGAGGGTATAAATAAATACCATCTCCCATCAACCCACCCGTCGAACTCAGGTGTTTTCGTTTGGAGACGATATCCACCCACCTCTGCCATGTTGACCGTGTAGTGGTTTCATTATGTAATATATTTTCATATAAGGTTTTTCCCATCAGCCATAATATGACTATTTATCACATCACCGGCAGAGGTGATTCATATAAAACAATTCGAATGGGAGAACAATACCTCTCTTTGTGGCCGACTGGTTAGTGTGTCACTTTAGTATCAATTCACTCTATCAACTCAACATATATGAAGTAATATATTTTCATATATGTTATCGCGCAAAACACCTGAGTTCGACGGATGGGAGATTTTCATTTATACTCGTCCGACTGGTTAGTGTGTCACTGCCGATTCCTCGTCCGGCTGGTTCGATCCTACGGGACGGTGGACTTATTATCAACTAAAAAATTCCTTCGGTAACATATATGAAAATATATTACTTCCGAGGTAGAGTGAATTGGATATTAAAGGACGTTTGTAGCTTTTGATTGTATATGAATCACGGTGATGTGATAAATAGTCATATATGGACTACGTAAACAAAACCCACTACACGGCGGCAGAGGTTGGATATCGCTCCAAACGCAAAACACCTGAGTTCGATTTGATAGATGGTATTCATTTATATATATATATCCTGATATATATATATATATATATAAAATATATATATATATATATATATATATATTGGATATATATATATATATATATATTATATATATATATATATATATATATATATATATATATATATATATATATATATATATATATATATATATATATGTAGTGGCTCTGAAAGAGGTACAAGGAATATGCTGTACAGAGGATGGTATATAGGAGGGCGAAGAATTTGGAAACGAATGTTTTAGGAAATGGAAGAAAAATTGTGCTGTAAAAAGTATGATTTATCATAGAACACTAAAAAGAAGGAATTATATTTTATTATACTGTGAAGAGAATGTGATGTACATTTTATTAAAGAAGCGTAAAGAGAATATGCTTATAAATGAATGTTTTATACCAGTGTCAACAGAAAGTGCCTAAATAGAATGGTTTACTGGCAGTCAAAGATAATATTCTATAAATATATAGTTACATAACAGAATACAGAGAACGTGCCGTGAATACTTTTTTAATGCAACTTCTAGAAAATGTGTTATATATATGATTTTTTACATAGGATGATAAAGAGACGTGCTATGAATAGCATACAGGAACGTGACCTATTAAAGCAAAGGATTCTGTCGGTGAGAGAAACTATCCATTGATTTTTTAAAAATTAAATAAAATAAGATATGAGATTAAAAAACATGGTTATTTCATATTCACATGTCTATATACGAGGACATAATCTGTGTAAGGTCCGAGTCTGGTAGGTTTCAAAGGGCGGTAACGATCTTCATATTACCCCATAACGATTTGCAACAACCTCGCAGTCACGCACTTGTCAACCGTGGCCCGGTCCGTGGGCGTGTTGACATTGTGTTCTCGCTGCTGCGCTGAAGGTCGGATGCTCGGATTCAGGCTACAGTTGACCTAATGCCAGCCCGGGCTCTTCCCTTAGGGTGGTCCAGGATTCAGAAAAGAATGGATCCTGGGGAGGCCCGTAAATCTGGTCAAGTGCTAGCATGGTTTAAGCCGGATCCTAATCCTGGGTTTAAGAGACCTAGTGTGGATTATGGACTCGAAAACGATCTGAGATGGCTGCTCCGCTTTTATAACAGTTGGGTTTCATACAAGATAAGTTTTATAACGAGGCATTCCATTGTAGTTATAGGAATATAAGAAATTTATTGCTTCATGGTAAAATGTCACGGAATGAAAGCAATAGAACAGCCATAACAAAAACCATTTTCCCGTTAACTTCATTTATTACAACTATCCAGCAAGTTAGCCTAGGCCTAGTTAAATTCATTTACTGTAAATAAGCGAGAACTTCTCTTTCAGGGTATAACAGTTAACCATTTTTTTATTTTATTTTTTTTTTCTAATTACTTTGACTATGTTATATATTGGGTTTTAGGGAAAAGCAACTCTGAAGGCAAAAACATTACTGATGTTCTTAGTGGTTAAGAGAGTGGGCTAGGTTTTACCGCAGTATTTAAACCGCTCTGTTATTAAAGTCCCCCCATCCCATCGCCTCTCTCTCTCTCTCTCTCTCTCTCTCTCTCTCTCTCTCTCTCTCTCTCTCTCTCTCTCTCTCTGTACGATCTTCTCGTTAGTTGCGTTTCCCAGCACCCTTGACAAAAGCTCACTGAATATCATTAAAAACAAGTTGACTAAGGCCTAAGTAACTCCCAGGTGAATCTAGAAGGTTGGGAGAACGGAGAGAGCTTTGGATGACGACAGACGTGCATTTTTTTGCTCCGTCGCTTTGTTGACTGTTCTGCTCGTTACAAGCAATTATTGCTCATTGCCTTATCTTGGAGACCTTGATCAACTTGTTGCCTTACTATGGCAACCAAGGATGCCGTACGAGACGTTGAAGAGGATCTGGCTTTATCAAGTAGTGAAACAAGTGAAATAAGTTATCTTGCTACATCTAGGTCTAGGAGGAGAAGGATAAAACCGAAGAAAACTGAAGTCAGTGAGATGGAAGTAGCTGAGAGTGATGGAAATCTTGTAGTCAATAAGAGACTAAAAGTAGTGAGTAGGAAAGATGTGGATAACAATCCTAGTTCTAGTTTGATGGTTGATCATTCTGCTGCTGGGCCTAGTACTACACGGCAGTCGAATATCATTCCGGGTAGTGGTCATGAAGCAAATAATGAAGGACTAAGTTCAAGGAAGTGTTTGTATTTTCCCAATGCACTGGAAATGGATTGTCATGGCAAGATGCAGTGGACGGTAAGACTATAAAAAACATCCAAATTTTGAAGTATTGTTTAAGGAAGGTAAATATAGACCATATATAACAGTTAAGGATGATAATGCTGTGAATTTCTTAACTATCACTGGCTTTGAAGATATTATGTTAGAAAAACCTAAGGATGATGGGAAGTACACTAAAGTAATTATGTTTGGTTACCCTTTATGTATGGATCCAAATGATTTATTGGTAGACGAAAGGTTTGTTTGGGCTAAACGACGTGAGGTTAAGCAAAAAGGTGAGACTAGTCTAAAACCGCAGGTGATAGCACTTATAAGAGGTGAGGTTCCAGAGAAAATATTTGTTTCCTGCCTTGGATATAAACGGCTTGCTGTGTTTAAGGAAAGTCCTGTGTTATGTTTCAAATGTAGCAAATGGGGCCATTTTGCATTAAATGTGAGAGTAACTTCAAATGTAGATATTGCAGCAAAAGTCATGACTCGAAAAAATGTTTGGATAAAATAAAGAATAATGTTAAAATTGTTCCAAAATGTTGCAATTGTGGAGGTGACCACAATGCTAGTTCTTGGTTTTGTCAAAAGAGACCAGTTATTGGTGTTAAGACTCCAAGTGCTTTAGCTTCTCAACCACTGAATATGAACGAAAACGGGGTTGTTATGCCAGCTACAAACGTATGGGAACGAAGAGAAGAAGAAAGGCAACGTCAAAAGGGGGAGACCTCTAGTCGTAGTCTAGTTTGTGATAGACATGATAGTGTTATTCAAGCGCTTTGTTTAGAAATAGAAGAACTTAAAAAGGTAATCTTGAGCATGAATGATAAACTATCAAAAGTGTGTAATGCTACTGGTAAAGTCGTTTCTATTGGAACGGAGGAGAATGTTACTGAAGTGAATGATGTAGGTACTAGGCCTAATAATGTCAGTATTCAAAAGAAGGTTCAAATTGTAGATGGAGCTACTTGTAATGATATTATGTCTGAAAGAGAATGTGAAAATGCCGAATTAATGTGTACTGATAATGTGTTTCAGTGTAGCCCCATTTATGACAGAAATTCGACAGATTTGCCAAATGAAAGGAATTGATGTGACAACTTAGTTGCTGGTGTTGCTTCCTTATTAGATATAGTACTAGAGTACATGCAGCGGCCAGATGAAGACCTTAAAATGAATGTGGTTACTTTTGCTAGAAAGATGAGGAAGGAGATTGATCAAAATGGAGGGGTTTTGTCTGAAAACACTATCGTGGAATGTAAATAGTCTTCAAAAAAGAGGAACCGATGTTCATGCTTGGGTTCTTTCTCATGATTTCGGTGTAATAACTTTACAAGAAACTGGTGTTAATGGGGCTGGTTTCCAATTAACAGGATATCAGTCATTTGAACTTCTGGCAGATATTGAGAAAAATATAAGGGTCTAACTACCTTTGTGAAAAATAATATGCCAGCTGTTTTATCCGTAGCGACAGAAATCAACGGCACTGAATGCTTGAGTGTAAAATTATGTTTAAAGGATATTGTATTTCATATAATTAATGTGTATGTACATGCTGATAAATTGGATCTTGAGAATTTACCTAAGGTTATTTTTAATGAGTACTGTTTATTAGTGGGTGATCTTAATGCTCGCCATCATGATTTGGGAAGCAGTGGTAGCCAAAATAAAAATGGTTTTGTATTGAATAACATAATTAATTCATTGGGGGAAAATGTCAGAGTCTTGTTTTACCCAGACCACTGAGCTGATTAACAGCCACTGAGCTGAATGGTGCCCGAACTATTAGGCGATTTTCTATCACCAGAAATAAATTCCGGGAATGCCACATTTATAGCGAGAAATGAATTTCTATCACCAGAAATAAATTCCTAACTTTTCATCAGCCGCGGCGGCGGGAATCGAACCCGGCCCATCGAATGACGTGCTCAACCAACTCGGCCAACAAAGGGCTGAGAGGTGGCAGAATTGATTATGCAGTACTTTTAATATGTTTGAATGTACAGCTGATTCGGTAATTGTTAGTGAGCTCATTAGTGATCATTTTGCTATAGAAGTATCTTTAAGTATAAACAAGATGTTTGTCAGTAAAAAAGGAAGTGCTATCATTTAAAAACATGATAAAAAATTAGAGTTTATGAATAAAGTTGGTGAGTGGTACAGACATTACAAGGATGTTAATGGTGATCAAAACGATGGAAACATATTCTATGAAGATTTGCTCACTGTCATTGATAGTATTTTAAATATTCCTAAAAAGAATGGCTTCCCGTCATATAAAAAGACTGTGTATTCAAATGACAAAATAGTTCGGGGTTGGAATAAATTGCTTCGAAAAGCTCAAAGTAATTGGAGTAAGAATCCAAATGATGATCAGAGTAGAGAAACCATGATGCAGATAGCAGACGGGACAGCAGAGGTAAGAAGGAAGGTCAGAAGTCAAAATTGGGATAAGTTCTTGGAAGAAATTTCATTTACTAAAGAGATTGGGTCTATATGGAATTTAGTCAATAAAGTTAGAAAGAAAAGGAAGGAAACCGTAGCTCATCACGATCCGAATGGTAAAGCGAACGAATTGATTAGGAAATTGTCGGAAGCCGCAAGTATCAGTGGTCTGCCAAACAATGTTCAGGCCTGCTTACGTAACAGGCGCCATAAACGAAGACAACTCGTGGAATTACAAGAGGCGATCAACTGTGAGACTTGCTTGCCATTTACAAAAGACGAATTGTTGTTTTGTATGAAGAATGGTAAATCTACCGCGCCAGTTGCGGATGGGATAACGTACGATGTTGTAAACTGTTTAATTTTGATGGAGGATAGTCCTTTGTTAGATCTAATTAATCTTTCATATAAAAATGGCAGGCTGCCTAAGAAATGGAAGATAGCTCTTGTTGTACCTATTTTGAAGAGCAACGGAGAATATAGGCCTATTTCACTTACATCTTGTTTGTGTAAATTAATGGAGAGTCTTGTATTGAATAGATTACTATATATGATTGGTGACCAATTATCGTCGAATATGTTTGGTTTCATAAAGGGAAGAGTACTTCAGATTGCGTTATTAAAGCCTTAAGTAATGCTAATGTTAAATGCAGAGTATTTGTTGACTTGAAAGGAGCTTTTGACAGGGCTTGCAGTGATGTGATTCTTGAAGAGCTCGTTAACAAAGGTGTCAGGGATTTTTACTGAGGTGGATTAGGAGTTACTTAACTGAAAGAAGAGCAAAAGTTTGGTTTCAAGGATATGAGTCCGAGGAAATGTTGATGGAGTTGGATATTCCTCAAGGTGGTGTTCTTAGTCCTACCCTTTTTAATGTTTTAATGGATAAAATTGCAAGGCATAATTTCCCTGCTGGTACTGAGGTTATTGTTTATGTTGATGATATTCTGATACAGTGTGTCAGTGAAACCATTTTAACGAGGGCTATGGCAGAATTACAGAATTTGTGCATGCACATGGGCTTGGTGATAAATGAACAAAAGAGCAAATTTCAATCAAAGATGGCTAATAGTAATACAGTTACTATAAATGGTAAAACTTTGGAGAAAGTAAATAATTATAAGTATCTAGGTATGTACATTGGATTTAACAAAAGCTCAAGTGAAATCAATTACTTGAAAAATGTCTGTCTAGCTCGAATGAGACCTTTGCAGGTGTTGGCAAACAAAGGTAACGGTGCTGGTATTCCTGTTTTAAGAATGATGTACATCAGTACGGTGCGTTCAGTTATTGACTATGTGCATCACCTGTGCTGGTGAATTATTCAAACACAGAGTTGAGACCACTGGAAATAATTCAGAATAAAGCAATGAGAGTTATTTTGGGTTGCTCCATAAGTACTAGGATTGAAATCATGAGGCTGGAATTGAATCTACCGAGTGTTGTTGATCGAGTACAAGAGGTAGCGGCTATGGCTGCTCTTCGTATGATTAGAAGGAGAGAAAGAACCTTAAAGACTGCTGTTGACAGTTATTCAGGCAATAGAAGTTGTCATGTTAAATTCAACAGTTATTTTAAGAAACTGTATAATATACTGATGAAATATATTATAAGATTCTGTGTAAAATTACAAGTAGTAGTTCCAATGAAGCCGTGGTTTTGTTACAAAATAAATGTAAATATTTGTAAACTTGACTGTAAAAAAAGTGAATGCAACACATACGAATTGAAACAAATAATTTTGTCTAAAATAAATACATTTCCTAAGAGTAATAGTATACATATGTACTGTGATGGTTCAGTGAATGGTATCAAGGTTGGATGTGGTATGGTTATAAGGGAATATTGTGAAAATGATGTGAGTATTGACGAGACACTGTCAAAAAGAATAGAAGATAAAACTTCTGTTACTACCGCTGAATTACATGCCATTCATGAGGGGTTAACTTTAGTGGTAAACAAGATGAAAGACGTGTTTGTTTTCGTGGATTGTCAGAGTGCTCTTCTTGCTCTTAACTCTAGATTTCCAATTGACAAAGAATTGGTAAATAAGTGTAAAGAACTTGTGTATGTAATAGAAGAGCAAGGGTTTTTGTCAAGTTTTTCTGGGTGCCATCTCACGTTGGTATTCATTTGAATGAGATGGCTGATAGTTTGGCAAAGGATGCTACAAACCAAAATAACATTGATATAGAAAGCACAATGGCTCTGAGCAGAATAAAGAAAGGGGTAAAAATAAAGAGGTCTTTGTGGGAAGCAGCTGAAATTCGAAAAATTTTAAATGATGGGCGTGTCAGTATGAGACACTATTTGGTCGTGTCCGAAAACAGCAAAGTTGTATATGGAAGGGCATTATCTAAACTAGATACTTTAATTATGAGATTACGTTTAGGATATAAATATTCTTGGGAATACATTAATGATGAAAACTCTAACTGTAAATTATGTGGTGAGTTACGGAAGCATACTTTACAACATTATATTATGGAATGTAATAAATTATCAGAGTTTCGTGACCCTAGAATTGCTGATGTAACAAATCAAGTATGTTATTTTCTGAAAAATGAAGTTTGTTCCAAAATTATAAAGAAATTTCCTCATTTGTATTGGAATAGATAATTGTGAGCCATTTGCCTGTCCTTTAGTACGATTTTGTAATACTTGAATTTTGTTATATTTGCTCTGTATGACTTTTGCCTGTAGTAATTTTGCATTATAGTTTGGCATTACCTTTTGTATAAATCGGGTCAAAATACTTCTCATGTAAAATATTTGCTTTTCATTATTATTTTTGTATATATTTTTTCCTCATTCTTGGAATACTTTGAATTTTGTTGGTGAGTATAGCAGCATGCTGCTACACTCCATTTGATGTATATATCAATAAACTTTTTGAATTTGAATTTGAATTTGAATCTAGAAGGTTTAATTAAGTGTTAAGCCTTTTCCTCATTCAGGAATATAACGCGCAGATAAACAGGGCACAAGCACTTTTCCTGGAATCGTTTTGCATTTTCCTGCCAGAGTTTACATAAAGTAATCATTAGTGGAGACGGGAACACGAAGGACATTGTTTTCGGTACCTTGCAGCCAGAGATCGCTATCTAAGTACAACCTATCCAAGTACGTTCCCAACCGAGTACATTAAATCAGACAATAAAAGCATACTTAACGACTGATGGCAGTGTTTTATTATGTAAGATATGAACGAATTATTCTTTTGATGACTTATTATCACTAGTAATCAATACTATCTTAAACTAGGCTTACAACATTTATGTTACATCCCTATTTTTAAGCTCACATTACCAGAACCTGGCAGCTTTCCTAAAACGACAGCAATCTCATCGGTAAACGTATTTACGGAATGGATCGTGTTTGGTTAGATGCATGTCCATTTGCTCACAAGATCAAACGGTTGTGCCTGTTCGGACGGCGTGGTTTCCACATCTGCGATTTCCACCCCGCTGTCATCTTTATGGTGCACCTAATCCCGCAACGCAGTGGGTTCCGTAGAACTGATTTGTATATCTGTGGCTCGTAGATAATGTTTGGGTTCCACTATTAATAACCAACTTTTCTTTCACTTTCCAAATTAGAACCATCTCGTGAATATTGACTTTCCCTCTTAATTATAAACTTATTTACCAAATCATAACACTTCTGTAGACATTGCTGTAAACAGTTCCCATCATATAATTTTATCCAGTATAATAAAAATGAGCTAATTAGCAATACAGTATGCTGAAGCTCTGGAAATTTCTGTCCATACCATAAGACGAGAATGCTATTACAACCGATTACGAAGTGTTTGTAAATGGTATATTAAAAAAAAAAAATAATGATAAAGTATGAAAACGATGTCAATGAGAGCAAGGACCGTCTGGTTGAGAGAGAGAAGGAGAACCATTAAGAGTTGGATTTTCAGTGTTCTACTTATGAAAATGTTTTGTCGTCATTGATTAAATATGTGGCACTGCTTTCAAAATACTGGAGGCAAATATGAGGAATTCCTCTGAGAGAGAGAGAGAGAGAGAGAGAGAGAGAGAGAGAGAGAGAGAGAGAGAGAGAGAGAGAGAGAGAGCTGTTTTAATTTCGCAGTTAGGTTTTTAATTTACATGGTTTATTATTTTTCAAGGATTTATCGCCGTAGACGTTTAAACGTGCAGCATCGAAAATAAATATTACTGCGCAAGAGAGAGAGAGAGAGAGAGAGAGAGAGAGAGAGAGAGAGAGATTAGCGCAAGGAAATCTCCAAGAGAGAGGGGAGAGGATTTCTTTCTTATGTTTTTTTTTTATTTGTAATTTTTTTAGTAAGGCATGTCATAGACTTATAATTGTTCAGTTAACACTAACTATAGTTCAGTTTCACTCCATTTGTCCACCCACGGGTGAAGATATGGCACGTGCGCGTAGGTAGCATGTGATTGGCTAGCAATCAACGTTTCCAATATCGTTGGCTTATTGTGATAAATATTAAGCTATTTCTCCAATAACATATTTGAATGTTCATATAGACAAAGAACCCTCGCCCCTAGTTACGTAATCATAAATGTGCCGATTTGTATTAATAATATACCAAGAGAAGCACACGAAAGACGAGCTGATATCAAAGAGTCGATTGAGATCAAACACGAACGAATTATGAATTATGATTTATCTCATTAGTTTAGCCCAGGTTACAATTAGACCTATGCTCATAACTATTCAAATCACAAGTTTTTCTTAATATTCAAGCTTTGTTCTATGTACAATTTCATCGCATGCATATAAATATAACTTTATTATGACACTCTACGCCCGTTAACTGAAAAATAACCTTTAACATTGGTTATCAGTAGAATGTGAAGCATGTAACAACGAAGCTAGGCCTATGCTACTGATTCGCCAGATATTTTATTATACTGGCCTGTTCATAAGCACACATCCATTATTTCAGTCAAAATTACTTTTCTTTTCATTATAGCCTTTGTTTATTCATTCTAAGCATCGCGCCAATGCCCAACAATCTCTTAAGAGGGATTGTGCCGTCAGTGCACCTTGGGTGGTGCACTGTAGATACTCCTTAAGGTTCTTTGCAGCGTCCCTTCGACCCCTAGTTGCAACCCATTTCATTCATTTTACTATACCTCCGTTCATATTCTCTTTCTTCCATCTTACTTTCCACCCTCTGCTAACGATTATTTTATAGTGCAACTGCGAGGTTTTCCTTTAGTTACACCTTTAAAACCTTTTTACTCTCGATTCCTCTTTCAGCGCTCATAGTTCCCAGAGCTTGGCCTTTGGCCTAAAATATCTCATTCTATTCCTGTGCCCAAGAATAAAAAAAAAAAAAAAATGTCTGCCTAGGCTAACCTTGTATGCCATGCGTGCCATTCACTCCCTAAAGATGACTGGGACAGAGTGGGATTTCAAAATTTTGTTCGATATTTGGCTGAGTAGTCCCAAAAGTGACCAAACGCTGATCTATAATAATGATTTGCATGCTCAAGGAAAAAAATATGAATGTGCAGCCTATTCTAAAAAGAAAACCACAGTAGGCTGCAATTGCCATCATGACACACACATCAACTGAAATTTCCGCCTTCAAGCCAATACTACAGTGGCTGTTCCATCCACCTTCCCCAGGCCTCAGTCAGCCTTACAGGCGACAATATTTCTTGCCATTTCGAATATTAACCTCCTCGTGTAATTTACGTGGAAGAAATGATTAAAATGCCTTTTATTCTTACTGGCATAGCCAGATGTCTTTAATTACGTACAGTAAGATAAAAAAATATATATTTGAAGCCTATCGTTCGTTTGCGTTTGACCTGGGTAGACTGTTATAAGGTCATCATTCGCGTGCTTGTTTTGTTATATTATCGAAAAAAAGGGCATGCTTATGATCTAAATAAGGCGAGGGGGTGCTTTGTTTATATAAGCATTCAGGTGTATTACTGGAGAAATATTTTGCATCTTTATCACGCCAAGCCTTCGATGTCGGAAACATTGATTTCAGCTACGTCTCCCTAAAGCCTTTGTTGGCGAGTGGACAGATGACATGAAATAGACTATAGCCGTAAAGTATCACACATACAATATAACATTTAGATGGTGTAATTGAATGAAAGTTTCTCATATTCGCCAAATTTTTAAATGCTAGAGAAAGCCACAGTTGAAGTGAAATGAGCATCAACAATACTTAAAAAAAAGGTTATAAGTTTCGTAAAGTAACGTAAGATGATATAAATTAAAAATGAAAAAATCAAGAGCATTTGTACTATAGAATCAGTGATTATAGGTGGAAGGAAGACGGCGTAGAAGGTGAATTTTAGAGCTAGAGAGAGCGGTAAGGACCAATTAGGACGCTGTATGTGACGCATTTATCTCCAGCACAGTCCTTCACATAGAAGACGGCTTATACAGTAGTGTGTTTCTTGTAAGCTGGCGGTAAATATCTTGACCCGTTATCACTGTGGCTGCTATCCTGCTTCTAATTGACCGGTGAACAGTAGTAATAAAAAGTAAAGGGAACATCTCTATATATTTTCAGATATTGTATGATCGTGGTGAAAATCCAAAATGTCATCCTAGCATCACCATCTTACGTATTTTTTCTAAGTAACGAAACAATAAACTGAGCTATTGCACGTTCTGTGGTAAAAAAAGAGAGAAAAAAAGTAGGAAATATACAGCTGATGGTTAAACATTTTTATCGATTGTCCATTTTAAAGCTTTTCAACGGGCAATGGACGTGTTCGTAATCAAAATCTAATTCATCTAGATCTTAGCCGTAACCAACTCTGGAAATCTGAGACCGATTCCAGTATTCACGCAATATACCATTTAAATGGTTACTTGAAATAATGCCACGAAGCAATTTAAGCAAATGCGTAGTTAACTAAAAATCAAGCTTAGTTATACAACTGAATGTAAAATAAGGATGAGTGGAATACAAGAGTAAAAAATGAACATTAACGTCAAAGCCACGGTGTTCACATACTTTCGGATGCGCCCCTTAGGAGAGGAACTGACAGGACGTGCATCCCTTTACACTGTCTACAGTAAAACCAAAATGACTACGAACATGGCTGTCATTAGCTACGTGCCAAACTTCTTCCTGATTTATAATCCGACTACAGTTAATCTACTTTCCTCTATTCGAGGTTCTTTAATCCGGTCATAAAATCCTACTATCCCTCTTCCTGCAGCCACACGGCGCTATTTGAGTGAGGTGCAGAACCTTTTAACTTGATACAATCTTACTTTATACTCTTTCTCTTTCATACTGTTTATTACATTATATTTAAACTGACACTGAGTTCCTTTGTTTTTTTTACAGTTTTAGTACTTCTTTAGATTTACTTTATTTAATAGTACATCAAACCGTTTATCTTAATCCTTCACCATTACCCTTTTCTGCAACAAGAACCCCAAAAATTTAGAGATGTTTGTAAACTAATTTTTACTAAATGTCGTCAAAAAATTTCTACTTTACTTTGAACCCTCACCCTTTCATTTTTCTGTTACTGAGGCAGTGCCATGTTATTGGCTTTGACAACCAGAGCTTCGGAGGTTAGCAAAATTCTTAATTTTTCAAAGCTAGTCGTATGCATCCCCCCGGTTTTCTGTTAGGGGATTTCTGGGTCTCTGAAGTAATGTCCTGTTCTTTTGCTTCCTGTAAGGTTTTACAAACAAATAAATGTTCGCTGCTGTCCTCCTCCAATCTGTAGATATCACAAATCTCGTCCTTGTATTTACAGAAAGAGACTGTTCCGGGGCAAGGCTGACTTAATTTACAGTCTCCGAGGACCCAGTGACCGTATTATTTTTTTTATGGCATCACATGATTTATTTTCATCAGTAAGTCTGGGCTAGATATTGGGCATTCGTATAATGCATTTAGGTAATTAGAAACTAAATCATCCTTATCCTACCCTGTTATCAAAACAGTATAATGCATGATATCAAATCTTCATTTACAGCAGCTTTTTTTTTTTTTTTTTTTTTTTTACTATAAATCATCCTTTACTCGTCATCAAATCTCATTCGCTCATTTTACGCCTTCAGTGTTGGAAACACAGAACAATTGTGCCAAGCTGTCCACCTTTTTTGACCTGGTGTAAGAAAGCAGCGTTTTTGCCACATCTACATTACATCCCAACTTAGGTCAAGGGTTTTTTAATCAAATCTAGGAAAAGCTGCAACGCCGAGAACGTACTACATGTTCGCAGTCATTTTGGTTTGACTATGGTCCTAGACTATTACATTAACTGTCATCACCGATATTTTCAGTGAGTAACTGATATCGTAACTTGACGTCCGTATGTGCCCAGATGGTGGAATATATTCTTTATTGTGTATATTGAAAAAATATATGTTTAATTTTCTACCGCCAATCCTATATTCAAAGTTTCCAGAAAATTGTTTATATCTATGGTGTGTACAGCGAATCGTTTCTGACCACTCTTAGTTCACCTTTGGGGAAGGACTCATGCCGGCCCAAAGTACAAAGACGACCTCTTCTCGGATCACATTATATTACGCCCTCGGCGTGTGTGCATATATAAATTCATATTCAACCTCAGCCACCCTTCCAGTACGTTTGTCGCAGTCACAACACTGTCGGCTCAAACTCGGTGCTAACATTAACACCCACTCCCTCCGCCACCCCCGCCCCCCCGCCCAAGTCTGTCTGTCTGTCTGTCTGTCTCTCTCTCTCTCTCTCTCTCTCTCTCTCTCTCTCTCTCCCCTCAGAGGGAAAAAGTGATAATGGTAAGAGGCCTATCTTTTAATTCAGGTTTTTTATTTTTTATTCGAGTACATGGTTCGTTGTGGAAAGAGAAAAAAGATAGAAAATAACCCAGAGAGCATGCATGACAAACAGCGTGTGCGTGCGTGTGCGTGTGAGAGAGAGAGAGAGAGAGAGAGAGAGAGAGAGAGAGAGAGAGAGAGAGAGAGAGAGAGAGAGAGAGAGAGAGATAAATTGATGATAGCTTTGAGTCGACTGAACTTATAATTTTAGTTGATGAGCTGGGTTTTACAATTTATATAATTTAGACACACAAAATTTATAGATAAGAGAAACAAGAATGGTAAAACTAAGGAAAGTCTATTCACCAGAAATCTCCATAAGAACAGCAAAGGATACAAATGATAAAAGAAGGGACGAAATCGTCAAAGATGACATATGGACATGGACTTAACCACTTTATGGTTCGATATTTGGGGAGCTGCACCTTCACACAAACTCTTCACAACTTTGTTATTCTTCTTACAAGCAGAAATAATGGTATTAGCGCAGTAACTGCAGGGATTGCGATTAACTCCATAATCCACTTGTTAGGCCACAGCGTTTCTTAGCCTGGGGTGCTAGCACCCCCAGGGGGTGCTGAAATCAATTTCAGAGGGTGCTGGGGAAGGTCACATATGTGGCGGTAAAATATCAAGACAACTGTCCGGAACCGTCTTCATGGAGGCCTGCCCCACGACATGAGGGTGGCTCTGGCTAACACGATGCCACTACATGAGAAACTAGTCGCACATAAGCAACAACAAAAATCGCATTGATGAGTATTTTTTTTTTTTTTTTAGTTTGTCCATGATCTTTCCTTTTTTTTTATTATTGTTTTTGCCAATGCTATTGCCATAATCACTGTTTTTGTTTTGGAGAATGAACCAATGCTAGGGGCTGCTGGACTGCTTAAGCCTGACCAAAAGGGGTGCTGAGGTCGAAAAAGGTTAAGAAACGCTGTCCAGGGGGACTTGGATGTATGCTGTTCTTTATCCACTGCGATGGGGGCCTTGTGGCCTCTAGACAACACGAGGTGAATAAATATTTTTACATTTACACCATACAGCAATGCTTATATGCTGCTTCTGTATTCAAATATTGTCATAATAAATGCATTTGAATTGTAACCTCTGGTAAGTGATGAGCGTCGTGAGCTTCTGCGAATCACGATCAAGTTCAATGATATCGGTTGCGGATATTTGCTGTCAGCTCTCCCCACCCCAGGATAAAACACATTAGACTATAATTATATCCCAAGTCATACATCTCACGTTTCTTTTATGGCCTAAATGGTTTTAACTTTTCTTAATGTCTTTATTAACCCTGCTCGTCGTTTTACTCTTAGTTGATTCCGAAAACGATCATTCAGTTTTTAAACAGGAAAATTAATCAAAGCTGTGAAATACCAGAATGGATTATATGATGCAAAGCATTGCTTTATTGAAGTGTTTTGGGTTCATTTGCAATAACGTAAGTGTAAATAATGTGAAGCAGAAGTATTTATAATGCATAAATTTAGATAGTTCGGCAACTTTAGATTTTTAAATGCTAGATTTTAATGGGCCTTGAAGTATGTTGCTAAAACATTCATGAAGTGCCAAGGAGACTACTTTTCTTCTGAATTACAGCCCTTAACCAGACCCAAAATCTTCTTGGGACTGAAAAAGAAAATCCTTGTGCTTTTTGTAATATGTTATTTTGATTAGGATAACCTGGCTGGAAAAGGTACATACTTGATTATTTCCTTTCTCATCAGTAAAGAAATGAGGATAATTTCCAGTCAAGTTATCAAAATTATATATTGGAACGCAAAGTTACCAATGTTTTATGGGCAGTATCACATTGACAAGTAGATCTGATGATAAGAAAAATTATAACTCTTCAGGGGAATCTGCCGATTTTATTTTTGTTACGTTGTTATTATCGAAGATACTCCCATAATGCTACCAAGAATTGAGAGTGTTCTCGGTAGGTGAATTTGGCCTAAAGCTTAGTAACTTCTGTTATAACTTACACTCTCACATAGACATAAATTAGAATCTAATAGCTTCGGAGCATAACTTTCCTGACTGTATCCTCGAATATCAGAATATTAAGAAACCAAGAAGGAAGATAGAAACAGAGGAAGGAAGAAGGAAAGACTAAAAATACAAGGGGCGAAAAGAGCAAGAGGGCAACGCCAAAGTTAAGTATATTTTAGTTTTACCAGACCACTGAGCTGGTTAACAGCTCTCCTAGAGAGGGCTGGCCCGAAGGATTAGACTTATTTTACGTGGCTAAAAACCAGTTTATTGGCCAACAAAGAAAAAGGAATAGGAGTACTGAAGAAGTAAAATGTAAAAAGAAATAACCATGGTAGTAGGAGAAAGAAGAAAAGACGCAACAAATGAAAAGAAAGAAAGAAAGGCAGAGAGAGAGAAAAACAGCGAGGAAGATGAAAATCGGTTTCCGCTTTTACATTTCGGCCAAAATCTCCCGATACCTTGGGAATCTGCTAAAGATAGCAAGGAGGACGTGAAATGAATCATATATCAGAAACGATGCAGTTCAGTGGAGCGCAAATGGAACAGATCTCCTCAAATATTTGAGAAAGTTTTCAGATGAATGGAATTTGATTTTCATCCCGTAATCGAGAAAGAAAACTTATCTGTGTCTCGCATGTTCTAGACCGCTTCAACTGTATGTGGTTTTCTGTTTTACTCAGGTTGTTTGATATATACATATACATATACATATATATATATATATATATATATATATATATATATATATATATATATATATATATATATATATGTATATATGTATGTATATATATACACAAACACACATTAGCGGAGATCCTGGGTATCGAGAGTGTGCGTGTTTTTCGATGGCAGTCATTAGAAAGTCATTTGAACCTTTGAACGACATTTCCGTAAATTAGAGAGATACTGATGATAGCTGACATTCGAGACTTTAAAAGGGATCTTGGAAAAGAGAGTGATCTTGCGATGCGTGTGCAATTAGTTAATGGCAGTGATTTAAGAAACACTTAATTTAATGGCAGTGATTTAAGAAACTCTTAGCCAATAGCAGCGATTTGAGAAATGCTTAGACGACATTACTGGCTCGTGAGGAGCTTAGGAGAGATCAGTGACCCGAGAGAAGGATGTTCGCAATCTTAAGGTAAACCAACCACGCTGCGTCAGCATTTATATCGAATGCGACTATGGATACATATGTATACATACGGTGAATACACCCGTATGAAGCAAAAATATGTTTACTGAATAACGAAGCTGTGTCGTCACTCAAAGTATGACGTGTTTGTGATGTCATGTACTTGTAATCGTGCTGAAAAGAGAGAGACGCGTGTGAAAAAGCAACAGAGAGGTTAATGCAAAGATTAGTGTCGTGCTCTCTCAAAACTTGGTGGGGGAGTGTGGTGACTCCTGTAGACTTTAGTCCACTCCCGTAAGTTAAGTTAAGTATACCTTAGTTTAACCAGACCACTGAGCTGATTAACAGCTCTCCTAGAGCTGGCCCGAAGGATTAGGCTTATTTCCTGGTCCGAAGGATTAGACTTATTTTACGTTGCTAAGAGCCAATTGGTTACCTAGCACCAGGACCTACAGCTTATTGTGGAATCCGAACCACATTATAGCGAGAAATGAATTTCTATCACCAGAAATAAATTCCTCTAATTCTTCATTTGCCGGCCTGAGAATCGAACGCGGGCCTAGGAGAGTGCTAGCTGAGTACGATATCGACCCAGCCAATGAGGAACTAGTCCACTCCCGTAACCACTAGTCTTTAGCAAAACCCAGACTCCGTAGCAGGTAACTTGGGTGGAAAGTGTAAAGCATAAGGGGAATAACAGAACGAAACTTAAACTTATTCTTCATTTGCCAATCACTCCTTCTAAGTGAAAGCGACCTTAGTGATCCTGCGGAAGAGAATTTCCATGAAAGACTTAGAAGAGATCCCTCACGCCACTCGTCCATTTGCCTCCTTGTAGTGGTAACTCTATAACGGTTAGCATAAATTTTGGTGTCACGCGTGGGATGCTTTCTACTACAAGATACGTTTTGCTGCAAAAAGTCGTGTGATGAGACTTTCTACTTCGAGACCTTAATGAAGAATTGACGTGTTTGTCTTCAAATTAGTATGACTACGAAGAGACTACTATTGATGAACTCTGAACTTTCCCTTTGAGATATGAACAAATATTACCCGGTTTTTAACAACGCTAGCAAAGAATCGGGCTGATACGATAGTTAACTAAGACAGAGAGAGAGAAGGAAGTGAGGACATTTTTGCAAGATAAAGAAAACCCAACAGATAAGAAAGGAAGACAACAACGTAAATCCGCGCAAGAATTTGAGAAGAGTTTATAAGGAAGCAAAAAAAAAAAGCTCTTTGAAGAACGGAACAGGACAGCAGCGTGACTCAGAAAACAATAACGCGACTTCATGCGAGAACCAACGTAGCTGAGAACGAGTTCGACTCAATAGAAGTAAGAAAACACACGTGAAGACATGTACACACGAATACATATATACACACAATTACACACCTTCAAATATTTTTTTAATTGAGTTAAGGTAAACACTGAACTTTATTATTACTTGAAGAACAAACGTGCTTCACCTAAATTTGTTGGAATAATACTAATTGATATTTTCTTTTCTATAACTAAACCCTTTTATTTGTTGAACATTACTATTTTACTGACCAGTTGTGATGAATTTAATTTGTGATATCTAAGTTTATTGTATTTTTTGTTTTTTTTACCGCATTTTCTGTTGAAATTTGTTTATTTTCGTGGTAGTATTAAATTTTTATTTCTCAACGCCAACTGAATTTTTTTGTGTTTGTTGTTTGTAGTAATTTAACTCTTCTTTAAATATTTTTCGACTTAATTAGATCTAGTTATTTGCCTCTGTCTTGAAATTAGACATAATACCCGAAAACTAACTGCTTTAAACCGATTAGTTGCAAGAAGCCAAGCCCATAACTTGAGTTTGGCAGAAAATACTCAAAATACTGTGGTCACACAGAAGATAACCCATTTTCTGCCTAGCGTAATCAAATTTTTGGGGAGGAAAGATGAAGTAGGTGCCTGCAATTTAGAGGCGTGGATCAACAGGTTGACAGTCATTTAAAGTCGTTAACAGGGAATGACGAAGACAAAATAAACGAGGCAAACAAATTTTTAGACCTATCCTCATGCGATTTAGGATCGTACGTCCATTCCGAAGCCTATGGGAGGCTTGAGACGCGGGAAGCACTGAAGGAATGCTTCAGGAGAATTTACTCAACTGTAGGAGAGACAGATCCCGTGATGAGTCTGGCAAAATTGATGCAGACTAGGAAAACACATAATAGAAAGTACCTCAAAATGAGTCCACAGATATACAATTGGCTCAGTGAATAGGGAATTTTAATTTACTCCTTGTCTTGGACATTAGTAGATGCATCAAGTCAACAAATAATTACTGTACAGTGAAGAACTGCAAAAACTTCATTAGGTTGTCAATGCTTTTGGGAACATACACGACTCATGTGTGGAGGATAGTGGATGATGTCCTTGATATAGAGAATGAAGTAAGGAAGATTGTCAGAAGAAACAAGGAAGGGATAATTGACACATAAACCACTGACTACCGTAGGTCAAGAAAGAAAGGCAGGTAACAGACAAACCCGACCTAGGACACCCACAAGGAGTCAGAATAGAGATGCCAACACATCTCAACATGGAAAATATTCTGGTGTTATCTGCTTCAGCTACCAGAAACGTGGACACTAGGCAAGTGATTTGCCGTGGTCCGGCATACTGTACCTATCACAGAAAGCAGGACACAGTGGCCGTGATTTGCAAGGCTTGAATGAGACACAGATCATCATCATAAAGAATAAAGAGAAATGGAGAAATGGTAGTTAGTCTCCTCAGCCCCAAAGGAACCTGGTATATAATCAAGACCAGACAACTTATTGAGCAATCCTTCAGTAAATTTTCCCCAGACCATGACAATGGATATGCCAACCTAGAAAGTAGAAATGTTGAAAACCTAAAAGACGAGCTCTAAATAATCAATGTTAATGAGATACACGTGGAAAAGAAATCTGATTATAGGCCCATATTTCCTGCTCATGCTGGCTTGAGTAAACCCATAGCAGTATTCTTTGACACGGGATGGTCAAAGAATATCATGCTCAGTAAAGTATGTAAGGAATATTTTTCTCACATAAATCTAAAGCCTGTGGCAGACTAGAATCACAGATATTCATGGAAATATCATACAAATTCTGGGACAAATTGATTTCCCCTTTCAAATGGGAAAAATCTTACTTAAGGCAAAGACCATAATTGCAGAAGGAGTGAATATGTTCACTCACTTGCTGTTTAGTTATCCAACTATGGCTCAGGGAAGGAATCACTATTGACTCTCCAAGAGAACAACTAATTATAAGGAATGGTTGTCTGACTTCCAAAATTCCCATCTGTAGAATAATTAGAGTGAATAAGACCCAACAGCAACCAGTATCAAAAGGCATTCTGAAGAGAAAGGAATTAGGAGAGGATTATCAATTGATCCATACAAGTGTCCAGCAAATTCCAAGTATTTAGAGTCTAATGAAAAAATGTATTGGAAACTGGGAAGAAAT
Organism: Macrobrachium rosenbergii; assembly: GCF_040412425.1. NCBI lineage: Eukaryota > Metazoa > Arthropoda > Malacostraca > Decapoda > Palaemonidae > Macrobrachium > Macrobrachium rosenbergii. The sequence continues at coordinate 45,437,827 of NC_089788.1, forward strand.
CTGAGACTCGAATCAGGAGAAAGTATTTGGATAGAATGTAGCATGAATCCTATGTTCGATGGGAAGGAATTAATAGCACTTCCAAAAACAGCACAAGTGCATGGACTATCTTATTCATCAGGTTTGCACAAAGTCAGACAAAACAAAAGTGATAGAATTGACAAATAATAGAGGAGGTAAGATAATCCTGACAGAAGGAACAGAGATTGGTCTGGCTGAAACTTATGCCATACCTCTTCAAGTCGTAGAGAAGGAAAACCTAAGTAAGACTATAGCACTAATTAATGGAGAAAGTGAAATTTTAGAATATGAATCATACATATGTAAAAACAAAATATGTGAGCATCTAAAGGAGATAGAAGATCTGTATGCAAGGGAAAAACTTAAAGAACTATTGAGTGAATAGAAAGACAGTTGCTATAGAAAGGGATACTTTAGGAGAGGCAGATGTCATTTCATATTCCTGCTTATAGAGTGGCTCACTCACAAAAAAAGTTTGGAAAGGGAAGTCCAGAAAAAGAAAAATGAAGGCATAATTGAACTTTCTAAATCACCCTGGTCTTTCCTTCTTTTGTTGGTGCCTAAGAAGGATAAATCTTACAGAGTTGTGGTAGACTTTAAAAAATTGAATAAGATCACAGTAACAGATCCTTTTCCTATGCAGGCTATGAGAGATCTCATCACGTCCACAGGATCCAAATGATACTTGACCACAATAGATCTACTTCTTAGATGAAGAAAGCAATGGTAGATGTCAGTGCGTAAGAATGCCCTTTGGTCTTAAGTCCAGCCCAGCAACTTTTGTCTGATTAATGCATTATTGGGGAAAAGTGTCTACTGTTACACTGATGAGTTGATAATAGCCATCGACACTATAGAGGAATGTATGATTTGTGAGGGAAGTCTTCAAGAGACTCAGGAAAGCAAATTTGAAATGTTCGTTCCTATGGGCAAAAATCAAATGCTTACGACACACCCTCAGTGAAAGCAGTATCGAAATAAGCAATTTAAAGATGAAGGCCATTAAGGTGTATAGCAGGCCTCAGTGTAAGAAGGTGGGAAATAATTTCTAGGATTAGCAGGTTTTAACCACAAGTTCGACAAGAACTTTGCAACCATATCTGCTACATTAATGGATCTCCTAAAGGAGGGTGTGGAATTTGAATGGAAGGCAAGCCCTCCCATTCTGTCCTGTTCAGATTTCACTAAGGAATTCTTCTTATTACAGATGCAAGTTCTATTGGAATAGTATCAAATCTTATGCAGAAAACAGGTAACAATTATCAAGCTATAACTTACTACAGTAGAATGCTGTAGCCTACAGAAGTTAACTGTGCGGTAACTGATAAGGAATCCTTAACTGCTATGGACTCCTTGAAGTACTTCAGATATATTATCTTTGGTCAGAAGATAACAGTCCTCACTGATCACACAGCTTTCACAGAGATGATGTAGAATCCAAATTTCTCTGGGCACAGAGTAAGGTGGTTCAAGGTGACAACATAAGCCTGATTAATTCACAATTTAACGAAGCCATGAATGGGATACTTGTGATGCAATATACAGAAGAACTATCAAGGGCACACTTTATGAAGGAACAAAGATAGGATGAAGATTTGAAAAAATATAATAAAATACATGGAAAATGAGATACCACAAGTGTCTCTGCCAGAAGAGGTATTAAGTAAGAAGATTGGATGTCTGCTGGATGAATTAAGAATTGTAAATGGATTATTATGTTGGTTAACCCGGAGTGTCGATCATTTTCAAACATATCAAAAAATAATCACCTAGAAGATTGTGTTAACTTTACAAAAACAGAGTTATTGAACTCATGCATCCGGTAAGAGTTCACCCAGGTCGAGATGAAAGAGTAGACAGATTAGGGAACATTTTCACTGGAAAGGACTCTATAAGGACGCCAGTAGATATAGAAAAAGTTGCAGTATTTACAATAGTTACAAGAGAAGAGCAGATAGGGAGGTAGGTACCTTTGGGAAAATATCTTATCCTGCAGACTACATTTGATCACCAATCTACACGCCCCAAGTATGGGGAATAAAAAGGTACTAGTATGTATACACTTACCAGGTATACCAAGCTGGTACCATTAACTTGTAAGAGTGCTATAGATTGTGGTGTTGCTCTCTTTGACAAGGTGTTCTGCCGTTATTCTGTCCCACAGCTGATAATCTCAGACAACAGGGTTGAGTTCAATAATGCAATGATTCAAGAAATTTGTAATACATTAAAGTTAGAGACGGAAAACATACAACCCTATCATCCTGCCCGTACTGGAATGGTGGAAAGGAATACAGAAAAGTATTAGACACTGAGACTTACAGTTACACAAGATCCAAACCGGGATATCAACTTACCTTTAATATAATTGTCATTACATGCACGCTATCATACAAGTATTCAAGCAACCCGTATGAACGCTCTAAAGAGATAAGAACCAAGAATGCCTTATGAATCGTTAAATCAACCAATCATTTCCAGGATCAGCAGGTTTTAACTACAAGTTCGTCAAGAACTTTGCAACCATATCTGCTCCATTAATGGATCTCTTAAAGGAAGGTGTGGAATTTGAATGGAAGGCAAGCCAACAAGAAGCTTTTGAGGTACTGAGGGAGAGGTTATTTAGCCCTCTCATTCTATCCTTTGCAGGTTTCACTAAGGAATTCTTCTTAGTAACAGATGCCAGTCCTGTCAGAATAGGATCATTCCTTATGCAGAAAAAGGGTAACAGTTATCAAGCTATAGCTTACTACAGTAGAAAGCTGAAGCCTACAGAAGTTAACCACTCAGTAACTGGTAAGGAATCCTCAGCTGCTATACGTTCCTGGAAGCACTTCGGATATTTTATCTTTGGTTACAAGATAACAGTCCTCATTAATTACACAACTTTTATAGCCATGTTGTAAAATCCAAATTTCTCTGGGTAAAGAGGAAGGTGGTTCATGACTGCCCAAATTTATGAAATAGAATTAAATTATGTACCAGATAGGGCAAATAAGGTTGCAGATGCATTATCGAGATATGTCCCTTAAGATGACAGCATAAGCTGATTAATTCACAATTTAATGAACCCATGAATGAGATATTTGTGATGCAATACACAGAAAAACTATCAAGGGCACACTTTGTGAAGGAACAAAGACAAGATGAAGATTTGAAAGAATGAAGAAAGTATGTGGAAAATGAGATACCACAAGTGCCTCTGCCAGAAAAGGAATTAAGTAAGAAGATTGGATGTCCGCTGGATGAATTTAGAATTCTAAATGGAGTATTATGTTGGTTAACTCCGAGTGTCGATCATTTTCAAACATTTCACAAAATAATAGCCTAGAGAATTGTGTAAAACATTTACAAAAACAGAGTTATTGAACTCACGCATGATAATCCGGTAAGAGTTCACCCAGGTCGAGATGAAACACAGATTAGGGAACATTTCTCTGGAAAGGGCTCTATAAGAATGTCAATAGATATCGAAAATTTGCAATATTTACAACGATTACAAGAGAAGAACAGATAAGGAGTTATATTTGGGAAAATATCTTATCCAGCAGACTACATTTGATCACCAATATATATAATATATGTGTGTATATGTATACATATATATATATATATATATATATATATATATATATATATATATATATATATATATATATATATATATATATATATATATATATATATATATATATATATATATATATATATATATATATATATACACATATACATAAATAAATGGAAAAATGCCAAGCACCACTCCGATGTTTCTCTTTCGCTCGTGGCATTTGCCTTTATTTATATATTCATTATGTTCCGTATTTTCGTGATTAATTTATATATATATATATATATATATATATATATATATATATATATATATATATATATATATATATATATATACATACATACATACATACACACATACATACTGTATATATGTGTGTATGTGTGTGTGTGTGTGTATATATATATATATATATATATATATATATATATATATATATATATATATATATATATATATATATATATATATATATATATATATATATATATATCACTTTAGCCCATGATTCCTTTATCACACATTACCACAGATGGAAAATAAGAGATGGGGTGTTGGTCCTTATCAGGTTCGACTTTATATCCAAGGACTGATACATATTGTTGTAAATCACAATAAATATGTTTCAGAGACAGTACCGACGAACACAGACAACCGTTTGAGACTACGGATACACCAATGACAGTTATCAAAAGGGATGTGCCATCAAAACTCATTAGAGGTAGTTGTAGACATCAAAATGTATATTCAAGGGACAATACTGACAAACTGTCACTGTAATATATACATATATATATATATATATATATATATATATATATATATATATATATATATATATATATATATATATATATATATATATATATATATATATATATATATATATATATATACATATATATATATATATATATATATATATATATATATATATATATATATATATATATATATATATATATATATATTTATATTTATATATATATAACTTTCTATCACATCACCGTGATTCATATACAATCAGTAAGCTACAAACGTCCTTTAATATGCAATTCGCTCTACCTTGGAATTAATATATTTTCATATATGTTACCGAAGGGGAATTTTTTAGTTGATAATAAGTTCGTCGTCCCATGGGCTCGAACCAACGAAGGACAAGAACTCAGGACTACAGTGGACGCCTTAATCCACACAGTCAGCAAGTGAGGTATAAGTGGATATCGGCTCCCAACTACAAATCCCCGTCGAACTCAGGTGTTTGTATTTAGAGACGATATCCACCCACCTCTGCCATGTTGACCGTGCAGTGCGTTTGTCGCACGCAGCCATATTATGACTTTTTTCACATCACCGTGATTCATATACATTCAGTAAGCTACAAACGTCCTTTAATGTCCAATATGGCTGCGTGCGACAAACGCACTACACGGTCAACATGGCAGAGGTGGGTGGATATCGTCTCTAAATACAAACGCCTGAGTTCGACGGGGATTTGTAGTTAGGAGCCGATATCCACTTACACCTCACTTGCTGGCCGTGTGGATTAAGGCGTCCACTATAGTCCTGAGTTCTTGTCCTTCGTTGGTTCGAGCCCACGGGACGACGAACTTATTATCAACTAAAAAATTCCCCTTCGGTAACATATATGAAAATATATTAATTCCGAGGTAGAGCGAATTGATATTAAAGGACGTTTGTAGCTTACTGATTATATATATATATATATATATATATATATATATATATATATATATATATATATATATATATATATATATATATATATATATAGTTATTTCTAACACCATGTATCAGTCCTTCGTCAATGACTTGGAAATAAAGACGAAACCAGTTAGGACCTACACCCCGTCTCGTATTTTTTTTTTTTCACCTGTAGTAATGTGTGATAAACAATCACGTTTTAAATTGATTATAACCATCAATGGATGCCATGCCCTCCTTCCGATCTTTCTGTGTTCCTTTTCCCAACTTGGAGTATTCCGTTAGAGATTTATGCATACGTGTTCACTTGTCAAGGCCATACCACCAAGGAACACCTGCGGCTTCGACGCGAATGTCGGGATGAACAAGGGATTCTAAGATCAATGATAACTAAATTACCGATTGAAAGAAGCCCGTGGACCTACAACGCCAATCATGAATGTGTCGTCAACTTATCAAACAAACACTTGGACAGAAATGTGATAAGTGCCTTAGGCTACGGGTTAAATTTGGGTTTGTCACCTGGCGGTATGAACAGTGTAGGAATTGCCAAAGGACTGTGCAATCTGGAAAAATATAGTTATCTTGTTGGTGAAGAAGCGAACACAGTTAAGGGAGCGATGTATGGGAATATGAAAAAGTCAGAAATCACAAATGTCCCAATAAGATTTATGGTTGCCATTCATGAAGTGAAAAAAGATAAAAATATCCACATGACGGAAGCCGACAAACCAGGTACGCTGGTAATTTTGAATATGACTGAGTATTTAGAAAAAAAATGGATAGTCTTTTGAGTGAAGATAACGCATACAAAGAATTAAATAAAAACCCGTTAGACAATATGAACAGCAATTATAATACGAAAGTGAAAAGGTATTAAAAGGAAACGAAAGCCTAAGAAAAATGTTGTTTGTGGCCTTTCCATTTTTATAAGTGAATTAGATATCAACGACAATTGTGTCGTAACATGTGAGCGAGTGTTTGTGTGTATCCTTGGGAAAGTGCTCGTGTGACACCGCTCCAACGAACAACGCGACTGCAGCTCTTCCATCAATATTTAACTGTTTGCCGTAAATTTTGGCTGTCAGTACCTGGAGATGCCAGAAAGTGTGACGTTGGTAAGCACAGTATGCCAAGTGAGGGGGAAAAGAGTTGTGAAAATTGACTTGCCCTGATATGTGTGCCTAAGCACTGAGTTTTGGAATGTAACAAACTGCATCGCCATAATGCTCGTGCACCACTTCAGCCAACTCGTTTGTTTAGGATCTCCGTCTTTGTTGTCAGTTTTTATTTTTCTGTGAAAGAAAACTTTTGAGATGGCTTTGTCTGTCCGCCCGCACTTTTTCTGTCCGCCCTCAGATCTTAAAAACTACTGAGGCTAGGGGCCTGCAAATTGTATGTTGATCATCCACCCCCAATCATCAACCATACCAAATTGCAGCCATCTAGTCTCAGTAGTTTTTATTTTATTTAAGGTTAAAGTTAGCCATGATCGTGGGTGTGGAAACGCTGTAGGGCGGGCCACCACCGGGCCGTGGCAGAAAGTTTTATGGCCCGCGGCTCATACAGCATTATACCGAGACAACCGAAAGATAGATCTAGTTTCGGTGGCCTTAATTATACACTGTACAGAAAACTCGATTGCGCCGAAGAAACTTCGGCGTATTCTTTACTTGTTATTATTGTGAAGAATCTCTCCATATCACTTCGTGAAAAAAAGTTATCATAGGCCAAAGGTTTCGCATCTGTGGCAAAAAAACTTTTATACCGATATTGTTGTTCGCTCGATGCCACTTTCAAATATGTATGTTTTCTTAATGAACACCTTATTATTATTATTATTATTATTATTATTATTATTATTATTATTATTATTATTATTATTATTATTATTATTATTCACGGAAACGTGCAAACTTATGTAAACTAGTTCTTTTACCAGCTAGCATAACGCCTTGAGTTACAGCAGGAGAGAATGGTAGATTAAAGACGAAACTCGTGACAACTGTACGGGAAAAGATTTTATAGTATGTTTTTTTTTTTTTTTTTTTTTTTTTAACTAGAAAAAGGTTGCGTAATCTCGTCCCTGGTTCTCACTGACGTTTAATCTTTAAAGGAAGCTCCTCGAGTGGCGGCATTTTTTTTTTTTTTTTTTATTTTTCAAAAAAAGGAATATCTGGTCTTTTGTCTTGCATGCTGCCTGCCCTGGAGATTCCTGGAATGGCGTGATTTTGCCAAACCTCCTACAAAAACTCGCGGTTTGATGTGGTTTGAAGTGCCTGTACTGACCTTTATTGGCTATCGGAGACCTTATTTTAGTTTTTTCTTAGGATTACGTGTTGGTCACAGACGAGAATGGAATACTGACACCATTTACGAGTGAAAAGGTTATTCATACTACACAGAAAAGATTATTGTTATTCAGTGAGAGAGAGAGCAAATATTTATAAGAAACAAGCTTGCAATGCTATTCCTAGAATAATGCAAAATTTCAAAAATAAATGTCCTTGAAATTTTTCTCTTTTTTTCAAGATGCCTTTTAAAATAGGTGAATAAGGTAAACTAAATGAAATGATGAGATAGCGAGGGTTATACACCAATGGAATTAATAAATGATACTGTATCGCGTTCTCAAGAGTAATAAAGAAAAGGGTGTCAAAAAATACTGATATCTGAAATGAACTCGGTAAATGTCTCATAAAGGATCCAATTAGAAAAGGATTATAAAACATCACTGTTTTAATCAGCGCGGAAAATGCAACAACATTGGTGACAATGAAAATTAATTCCAATAATGAAAACCATATATTACTTCAAATTAAGATGGAAACAACGAACATGTTTGCATGGTTGTTAACTTTTTTGGATTGAATCGTTATGTTTCTTTCCTAATAATGAAAGGGAAATTTTCAACAAATGATAATATCTATACACTATATTATAATAATAGCAGACTATATTTACTATTATGTGAAATTTCCATGTTTTACCACCTTCTTCTCCATCCGAATTCATTTACAATTCTGTTGAATGAGAGGGATAGAGCAGTAATCCTCACATATAACTCCACTAAAGGAGGGTTCTTACCGTCAGTATTACTGACTTGATTGTATTTTTGTGACTATCAGTCCTCTGAACACGCGTTCAGTATTTGTATGAGCACAATGGTAATCTCTTTCAGACAGTAGGTTTATGTTTCTCAAGTGAAGTAGAACACAAGAACAAATCTTGCTTTGCACTTATTTTGGCATAATCATTAAAGGAAAGGCTTTACTGCAAAAGGTAGATTAGAGGCTGGATTTCAAAGCTTTTATCATTTGAACCTTTTGAATGGAATATGAAGGCCTTTTAAGATCATTCCCGGATGAATTAGAAAACTGATAAGAAACTAAGGGAGGTACAGGTATAAGGGAAAACATTTCTGCAAACGATGCATCTGTTTTCAGTAGCTTGGGTGCCCCCAGAGTAGATTTTCT
>NC_089788.1:45451622-45466622 GCF_040412425.1 Macrobrachium rosenbergii
GTATGTGTATTCACGCGCTCGTGCTCGCACACACACGCGCGTGCACATATATACGTCTACACACACATACATACACACACACACACACACACACACACACACACACATATATATATATATATATATATATATATATATATATATATATATATATATATATATATATATATATATATATATATATATATATATATATGTGTGTGTGTGTGTGTGTGTGTGTGTGTGTGTGTGTGTGTGTGTGTGTGTGTGTGTGTGTATGCAGTCGATATGAAATAATGTGAGCAAGATGAAAAGATAACTCCTAAATTCGAACAAATATTGAGTTTATATTGAAAGGTGTCATACGTGGGTTGTTCGGAGTTGAAACTGTTTGAATAGTTATGGTCCTCAGCCATATATACAATAAACCAAGCTATTGCAGCAAGTGTATATAACACGCTACTCGATAAAAGCAGCGTCGCACTCTGCGTTTCCATAAACCCGTTCCTGTTTTTATCTGAAGGAGGAAAGCGTAGGAGGAACAATACAGATTGCCGAAAGTAGAGCGGGTGTGGAATCAAGGCTTTTTGTGCGAGGTCCATCACCCTGAAAGGCTTAACACCGAAAAGTCTTCTTCTTTCCTCTTTTATCTAATATTTCTGTCTTTGAGGGACACTGGGAAGGGCTTGGCGCCAACACGGCACATCGTCACCAAGACAGTCAGTCTGTCGCCCGCTGGCAAAAAGCTCTCTTCTTGAATTCCCGGTAGTCATCCCGCCCTTCCAAAGAATCTCTTTGCACAACGACTAAGTCTTGTGTAAAGCAGTTTATATGTTTATTATGTGAAAGGTAAAAGTCTACAAGGTAATTACAGTGACGATGAGGGAATTCGTTAACAAAGGAGCCCCTTTGAATTTTCTATTCTCCATCTACATACAGTTAAACTCCAACGCCGTCATTGGGAATTCCGTTTCAGTTAAGGATTATTATTGCTTGTTAGTTTAAATGTTAAGAATTTTAAAATGTTGAAGTTATTCAGAGATTTGATTGATACAGTACATTAATAAGTCTGTGGTAGCTAGGTCAAAAGCTGCTCAAGTTTTCTCATAAATGCTGAACATCGATGGGAATGTCGACGATATTATGAAGCTCGCTTGGGAACGAGATAGTTTTCAGACTTTGATATTGGAGTTGATAGCTTAGAAGCATTTATTATTATTATATATATATATATATATATATATATATATATATATATATATATATATATATATATATATATATATATATATATATATATATATATATATATATATATATATATATATATATATATATATAAACACACACACACAGTTGTGTGTGTGTTTTGTATTGATAGTGAATGATAAGTAAAAGGAAATTTGAACCTAAAAATCAAAGACTCCCGAATGGAAAAAGAAAAATATACATGTGCAAGTTTTCATTACGAGAAAAATATTCTCTCTACTTCAGTAAATTTCAGTAATATACTCGTAAGAGAGAGAGAGAGAGAGAGAGAGAGAGAGAGAGAGAGAGAGAAGAGAGAGAGAGAGAGAGAGAGAGAGAGAGTGGGTGCGTTGGAGAGTGAGAAAGAGGTTGGATCACGTGCGTGGACTGACAATATTGTATTGTTTATTGAGGCGTCAGAGCGTTATAAATTAGATCCCGCTTCAAGGGAAAGGGAGACACGAGTAAGTAGATACTTTATCATATACGAAATAGCTATAATATCCAACGTTGATAATAAAATCGTTTGGGCGAAGACTGGAAGGTAAAAGTAAATCAAAATCCAGGCCTCTTTTTCCTATAAAAATAGAATATAGGAATCATGAAAAAATTACGCTCACTGGGTGGTGAATGTTTCCTCATTGTCAAAATTTCTTGTGAAAAAATGAAATGATAATTCGTGTAATGTTCCTATCGGTGATACTTACTCTTATGTATGGTAGTTATTAGATCTCAAAATTTTACTGGAACGGTCCTAAGTATATAACTTTTCAGTCCAGGAAATTAAAGTAGATACTTGGAATGACTATTGCGCACGCACACATATATATATATACATACACACACACACACATATATATATGTGTGTGTGTGTATATATATATATATATATATATATATATATATATATATATATATATATATATATATATATATATATATATAGTTGCATTCTTCTCAATCACGAGGATAAAATATCTCGATGTACTCCACAATGAAAACGAAGGAGAAATCAGAAGAAAAAGGAAATAGAGTTATTAATTTGTCCCAACAGTTTCGCCTTCCATCAGGCCTCTTCTGGGGAACTTTCTTGGCTAATCAGTTTAAGAAAATCATATACCGGACATATGTTTACATTTGACTTCAAGACTTACATAAAACATAAACAAGTAAAAATGGTTAACGGTGCTTACAACTGTTACAGGATAATATAAAATATATAAATTGTCTAGTACATAGTTCGTCCAACAGAAAAGCTTAACAATCTAATGAGGCTAAATAGGTAATTGAGTGAATACCTAAGTTAGCATATTACATAATTTGTACTGGTTTTTCTTGATTTGTAGAAAGAGCGAGTCTGTCTTGAATAAGCCTATACTGCCTTAAAGTTATTGTTTTCACTATATTGAATACATACCGTTTCTATTAGATTTCTTTCTATAAAATTATTGTTTCTGAACAAGTTCTTGCTTGAGACCACTGAATAGGATAAAAACATTCTCTATCATGTTTACTAATGGCGCTGTTTCTTTGATTAGTAGCGATATTATACTTATGTTGTGCAATTCGCTTCTCAACAGTTTTTGCTGATTGTCCAATATAAAATTTATTGCAACCACAAGGAATTTTGTTTACTACCCCGTTGTCGTATATAGGGCTGTTTCTTATTAAAGTTCTGCCAATGGTATTGCGATAGAAAACACAACAGTCATATTTAACAATTTACGTGGGTGGATAATATGATCGAAGGCTGGCATATTGCTATTAAAATTCCTATTTCCGCTAGTGCAATAAAAAGATTTTGTGGCTAGCGAGAAACACTCATCTATATCATGTTAAGTAAAATTGTGCTTAAGACCTAATCCATACATATAATCTATCTCGTCGTCAAAAAATTCAGGGCTGACTAGAAGAAGAGCTCTAAAAAACAGATCTTATTTCTGACGGCTTTACTTGTTTATTGTGGAAAGATCTCTCACTGATAAAGAGATTGTTTTTGCTACCTTTTCGGTGTACTTTAAATTTTAAAGTATTGTTATTAGATCTAATGACTAGAACATCCAAGAAAGCTATACTCTTATTTTCTTCCTTCTCTACAGTAAATTGGGTCGAGGGTACTAGCCCATTCAAATGTGTTAATGTGAGATCTATGTCCAAGTGAATTTTCCAAATACTAAATATATCGTCAACAAAACGGAACCAAAGTATATTGTCGGGTAAAATGGAATTAGCCAGCCTACTCTCGTAAAATTCCATGCCAATGTTAGAAAGAACAGCTGGAAGGCTGTTCGCCATCTGCATACCAAATTTCTGTCTACAATATTTACCACTAAAAACAAAGCAAGTATCTACTACGCAAAGTCTAATTAACTGTAAAATTACATTAACTGGTAGAGTAAAAACATAATTATCTAGTTCACATTTCAAAAAATCCAGAACATCATTAGCTGGTACACAAGTGAACAAGCTAGTTACATCGAAACTAACCATAATTTCATCGTCCGTAAGCTTACATTTTTGCAGTTTATTAACAAAATCCACAGAATTTATGATTTGGGACTTGGAAATTGTGGCAACTACCGGCTGTAACAATGAGACAAGGAATCTAGACAAAGGATATGTGACACTACCAACTGTACTGATTATAGGTCTCATAGGATAATTGGGTTTATGGGTCTTTACATTACCGTACAAATAAAGTAGACTTGCATTATATGAACGAAACCTGCCAATTATATCGTGAATGGCAGGTTTCGTTCATATAATGCAATTCTACCCTACTTGTACGGTAACGTAAAGACCCATAAACCCAATTATCCTATGAGACCTATAGTCAGTACAGATTATATACATGGATTAGGCTCTTAAGCACAATTTTACTTAACATGATATAGATGAGCGTTTCTCGCTAGCCAAAAAATCTTTTTATTGCACTAGCGGAAATAGGAATTTTAATAGCAATACAATGTGTTTGCCATACATGCCAGCCTTCGATCATATTATCCACCCACTTAAATTGTTAAATGTAGTCGACTGTTGTGGTTTCTATCGCAATACCATTGGCAGAACTTTAATAAGAAACAGCCCTATATACGACAACGGGGTAGTAAACAAAATTCCTTGTGGTTGCAATAAATTTTATATTGGACAATCAGCAAAAATTGTTGAGAAGCGAATTGCACAACATAAGTATAATATCGCTACTGATCAAAGAAAAAGTGCCATTAGTAAACATGCTAGAGAATGTTTTTATCCTATTCAGTGGTCTCAAGCAAGAACTTGTTCAGAAACAATAATTTTATAGAAAGAAATCTAATAGAAATTGTATGTATTCAATATAGTGAAAACAATAACTTTAAGGCAGTATAGGCTTATTCAAGACAGTCTCGCTCTTTCTACAAATCAAGAAAAACCAGTACAAATTATGTAATATACTAACTTAGGTATTCACTCAATTACCTATTTAGCCTCATTAGACTGTTAAGCTTTTCTGTTGGACGAACTATGTACTAGACAATTTATATATTTTATATCATCCTGTAACAGTTGTAAGCACCGTTAACCATTTTTACTTGTTTATGTTTTATGTAAGTCTTGAAGTCAAATGTAAACATATGTCCGGTATATGATTTTCTTAAACTGATTAGTCAAGAAAGTTCCCCGGAAGAGGCCTGATGGAAGGCGAAACTGTTGGGATAAATTAAGAACTCTATTTTCTTTTTCCTCTCTGGTTTTTCTTCCTTTCATCGTTTATATATTATATATATATATATATATATATATATATATATATATATATATATATATATATATATATATATATATATATATATATATATATATATATATGTATATATATATATGTATATATATATATATATATATATATATATATATATATATATATATATATATATATATATATATATATATATATATATATATATATATATATATATATATCCTGATGTAATGAATTGTAAGAATTGTTATATTTTTACAAGCGCCAAGAGTTTTAGCCCCATTCCTTTTTTTTTTTTATAACGCTCTCTCTCAGAAAGAGAAGGGATCCCATCAATCACACCAAGTAGCTAATATTTTTCCCTTGCTAGTGTAGACTGATCGTTTGTTTTGGTTACATAATCTGGCGGTGTAACGATTACAACATCAGTTCCAAGACTGGAAGCAATGAACGAATTCTTGGTTTCAGGTTCATGATGTATTCTACCCAGTATCTATTGAAATCCTGTTAGGATGGTAAATAACTCTCCTATCGTACCTAACGAACTTTCAGCCCATGCGCAGTAGCTTGGGTCATAATAAATGGCCTATTAAAAACACGCCGGGGTCGCTCACAATGACATCAACCACCGTCATACTCCGGATCCTTTAAGTAAGTAAGTATAGCTTAGTTTTACCAGACCACTGAGCTGATTAACAGCTCTCCTAGGGCTGGCCCGAAGGATTACACTTATTTTACGTGGCTAAGAACCAATTGGTTACTTAGCAACGGGACCTACAGCTTATTGTGGAATCCGAACCACATTATAGCGAGAAATGAATTTCTATCACCAGAAATAAATTCCTCTAACTCTTTAGGATCCTTTAAGAGATTAGTATTCGAATGAGAAATCTCTTCAGAAGGGTTTAACCATCTGGTGCCTTTTGCTCACCCTCGCCTTGAGTCTGGAATTTACGGTCAGAGATATCCATTATCAATCCCATTTGCCAAATTATGACTCGAGAAAAGAGGATTGAGAAGGAGATGAAGGAGAAAACTAGTTCTTTCACAGGAAGAGAAAAAGAGATGAGCCCTGTATCAAGAGAGTATGGAATAGCGAGAATAACATCGTGAGTAAAGTAGCAGAATATGTAAACACCATCAAGAAGAGAGGGGAAAAACAGCATGCGTAGATGGCTAGGGTATTTACAAAAAATAATCACACGTAAAATGTAAGTAATAGTTAGACAATATGTGGAAGAGAAGTATGCCTGTTGCCCTGCGATAAATCAGTATCTACGGTAGCTTATTTCTGCGAAGTTAGTGTCCAGAAGCAGAGTGAATTTCACAAGGAAGCAAATATCAAAAGATCTTTAAATCCGTTTCATAATTTCTCTTTACTTTCTTCCTCAGTGACGCAAGTAGCAAAACTGTTCATTTTAGCTGTCTGATATTAAGCTTTTTGAATGGTAAAGCCTACCTCCAAGAGAATATTGGGTGACGTTAACACTTGATAACCATTTTACTTTTTTTTTCTTAAAGTTTTTATTGTGGGTAGTTAGAGGTGGTTAGGATACCGGGGTAGGCAGGGACATACGGAATATTCAAAAGCGTTAATCTATGAAGTGAATACATTATCATTTCAGGAGGTAGGAAAACAAGTGGTTTTCTGTAGCATTAGTAAAATTTAAATACTCATGTAACAGATGTGCAGAACTCTTATATTATTACTGAACAATTTAATTTCAAAATAATATTTGGAAATGCTATTACCATTATTGCTGGTATTATTATCATTTTTGGTTCATCCGATGATAGCTTCAAGGAGAAAATTGAGTAGTTTCATTAAAATACCGTGATTCCTGTGTATTGTTGTTAATGGTTTTTAATTAGTATCTGTCACCCTTTTTCAGGCTAAATGGGAAATAATATGAGCGCATGTATATAGAAATTTACATATATAGTGTACATGGATAAATACAGTAAAGGTTTAATTCCCGGCAAAAGAAAATTAAGATGCCTCACAAGAAATCGCTTCGTGCCTGCTAAAAGAGTAAGCATACGAAGGTGAATTGCGTAAGAATATAAAATTTGAGGATGTTTGTGAAAACAAATTAAGCAATGTTAATCCACGAAAATATGGATTAGCATATACAACAAGAGAAATTCTGTCAAATCCTTAGCCACTAAATCGAGCTTTGATAACTTAGGATTTGATTTGGTGTTAAAATCTACACAACACGCAACACAGTTCATACTTTAAACTATGTTTGAAGTGTAATTTCTACTGGGAAGGATTCAATGAGATGTGGTTACTTTGAAATTATACTAATCAAACCATAGAAAAGAACTGACTGACATAGTATAGAAACCTATAGTAAAACCGTTTATTGCAATATTCAACCAATCAAAGAATCTAAGGACATTTTAAAATTATACTAAACAATTTATCAAAGATTCAAATATTTTTTTTTGACAAATCATAGGAGAAATACTGTTAATATATTGGACACTATGATTAGATTTTAAAATCTCTTGCCTCAGCATGAAAAAAAACATTAGTTCGTTAACCCTCTGTATTCGTTAAACACTCTCAATCGTAATTTTCCACTGCCTGCCACTTCTAAACTTTGAGAATGATGTTCATAGATTTTAGATTTTTAAAGACCGACTACTCTTCCCAATTAGAGCAGAAAACCTGATACCGTGAAGTCTATAGAAGTTACCCGCCCAGAACAGATTGGATTTAGAAACTCTTCAAGTTGTTTACGAGAAGTTAACTTTAATTAGGAATAACTCAAAAATAGTACAGCTAAAGTCCCCGTGCTCACCCACTTACCCTTTCTCTATAACCCAGGCTGCTTCAGGGTTCCCAGTGGGAGCTTACTAGTCCATTTCTGTAGAATACGTTATCTTAATACGATACTAAAATCATGATAGTTTATTTTGCTGCTGAATAATGGTGGTAGTTGTTAATCCTAAAGAAGTTGATGCACAAATGTGTTAGGTACAACTGAATAAATTTTTTTAGCCCAGTAAAAATTTAGTAACAGCCGAAATAGCCAAGAATGACTAATGTTACTGGTGAGAAAATTACGGAAGCCATTGTCTTTTCTGGTGAGTCATGTCGATCTAAGGCCAGATGATAGTGCAGGGTTGAATGAAGAGAGAGAGAGAGAGAGAGAGAGAGAGAGAGAGAGAGAGAGAGAGAGAGAGAGAGAGAGAGTGAAACTTTGAACAAGATTTCGTTGTCGAAACGCCAAACCCGAAAGGATTGATTGAAAGAAGATATGATCTGGGTGCTCTTTTCGACTATTAAGTTCTTGTGTGTGTGTGTGAGAGAGACAGAGAGAGAGAGAGAGAGAGAGAGAGAGAGAGAGAGAGAGAGTCAAAAATTAATCAAAACTTTATCAAAACTATGAAATTATATTTCAATATTTCCAGTTAAAACTTCGAAATCTTTTTCTTAGATTGGTTGGTGGGATCATTCTCTATTTATCTAGATAGAAATGGAAGACTATGATGATGAGGCAACAGTAAAAATAACGTATTTTCTTGAAGATGAGAAAAATGGAAAGCCGTTATGTGGCTTAGGGAAGAATGTAAGACTGGCGGATTAGCAAACTAATGTCTGTGTGTAGCCCAGTTCGATAGAAGAAAACAAATTATGCAATGGGATAGGGAGGGAAAAAAGTGAAGTTTGAACCTAAAGAAATCTCAGGCAAAAAAAGTTTGGAGATAGACAGACAGAGAGGCAATGGCCACGTTAAGTTAGGGCCTAAGAAACTTACAAAGCGAAAGGTAAAGTTTTCGGAAGGGAATGTTTTTCAGTTCTTGACAGTGTAGACTTTGTGAGTGAGTCGTACTTACGACAGCTTGAAACTTCAGGAAACAGACTAACATGACACTCCATTTACATGATGAAAGCGGCGTAGGCCATTGAGTTGCTTTTCTTTAGGCCTTGTTCTTTATATAACACAGCCTTTCCGAAAAATATACACTTCACTTCACATGATACACTCACACACACACACACACACACATATATAATATATATATATATATATATATATATATATATATATATATATATATATATATATATATATATATATATGTATTTATGTAATTCATATATATATATGTATATATATATATATATATATATATATATATATATATATATATATATATATATATATATATATATATATATATACATACACATACATACATGTATAACTGAATCAAATGGGCATATGGAACATGATGAATGTATAAAGGCAAATGCCACGAAGGGAAAAGTTAAACAAGAGAGTGGTTGCTAGGCCTTTCGACTCATGGTCCTTTACTTAGCAGACTGATGAGAAATATAAAGTAAGATTACAAATAAAAGCTCGTATAATTGACAGATGACATGCAGATATCCCTGAGGATGGGGATTATTAAGGAGCAGATGCACCTAGAATCCAACACAGTTGAAGAATTAGTGGACTTACCAAACCAAAGGTAAATATTTGAGAGGTCTTATAAAAGATTAGTCACAACTGGCTCGGAAGCAGGGAGATGTCAATTAAAGGATTATACAAGGGAAGAGACTGACCACCAAAAAGACCTTGGAACGAATAAACTGATTATATATGTTTATAAAAGTACAACTTAATATATTCTCCTTTTGGTAAATAATAAAAAAAAAATTGCAGAATGAAGACTTACAAAAAAATATTAAACATACGAATACAGAGAAAATGTATATAAGGTAACTAATTAGTAATGAAGTCAGTGATTTTATCTTTAAGATCATTTTTTAACATTCTACTAATACAGGGGTCCAAATAATACATGCCAGGGCCAAGGTAAAATTACAGCTGGAAGTAAGCTGTATAGTAGCAGATTCTAAATTATTTCGTGAAGAGAAATCTTTCGATCTGGCAATCACTGAACTTTCAGTTCAGTTTATCCTGTGAGAGTTTTCACTTAGATGAATGAATATTGCATTGGATGTTTGCCCAGTTTTGACAAAACACTTATACTGTTTAATTCTCACTCCTAAATCCTTACTGGATTGACTTATATAAAAAGAAGAGCAGTCCAAGCATGGAATATTATATATTATGTTGTTGCTTTCCTTAGGGCTATTTTTTTATTAACATACCTTTTAGTGTGTTATTATAGGAAAAGACCAGGTTGACATTAAAAGATTTTAACAAAGTCTGTATGGTTTCAAAACTGCTAAAATAAGGCAAGCTAAGAATGTTCATAGGGGTTTATTTCTCAATGTTACTTTCGCCATAAAACTTTTTGAGAGCTTTATTATAGCAAATATCTAGTAGGTGAAGGATAACACAAATCTGTACCTATTTTTCTTATGTATTCAACTTCTTGATCCAAATACTGGGGACTGACAATGTTCAATGTTCATAAAAACATAGAAGAAAAAGTGGATATTTTGATATTAAGGTGGTGGCCTGGATAAAAATACTGAATTTACATTGAAATGGTTCTTTATTTATTAAAACATCTATTCAATGAATTCAGTGCCATGATGTTAAAACGCCACATATCAGCCGCAAAGCAAGAAGAGAAGGAAAAATTTAAAGAATTATAAAAAGCTAGAATTTCATTCAATCATTCTATTTCGGTTGATTGGAAGGACTTGCTGCCACAAGAAATTTACGGAAAACTTTGTAGGACTATAGATGGCCTAACAAGGAAATTGGATAGAAAACTAAAATATCTTATTGATAGCATTAACTGGACGTAATGATTGTGTTGTAAACTTGTCAAGTAAACAAGTAAGTGCAAATGTTGTGAGTGCACTCGGATGTGGTTTATCCTTCTTTATGTCGAGCAGACGCTCTGCTTTAACGATTGTATCGTCCCTACGTAAATTTTAAAAATATTGTGATCTTCCTCAAAATCATGTTGACATAATTAAAGGTATTCTTTATGGAGCTGCCAATGTCAGTCATGAAAGTAATTTCGCTGGTCACTTTAAGAAAAGTTTGATCGACCGTAAAAAAGACAATACAATCCACATCAGAAAAGTTGATAAGTCGAATAGTAATGTAATTTTAACTTAAAGCTGACTTTTTGGAAAATCTATTTTACCTTATCATTTGATGATACGACTTAAAAAACTAACAAAAATCCACCGCGATTTCATAACTTTTGTTTTTTTATTGTGAGCGAGCAGCTAAAAGATAAAAAACTATCCTGTCAGTAAAATTTTGTCCCCGTATGTTACTGGCAAAAGGTTAGAAAATCCATGCAAAACAATAAATTTCGCCCTTATTATCAGTTCTCACTGGCTACATCATTTATTAATACTCTCAAATGTATTCAAAGCTTTTGTACCCGTTACTTGATTATTTTTGTTTTATATACATATTTTCATGGGAATTTTAGTTGATATGTTATAATAATCATTTTAGAGCCCATTATTAGGATAAATATTTTAGGTTGTTTTTTACAAAAACATGCTTTAATTGCTGTATGAAAACATTTTCATTGTGTTCATTAACACTAAATCCATTATGAATTACCTCAACTTTTGTGGTTGTCATCTAAATGACAAACATACTATAATGATTTTTGCATATGTAATAGGCGAATAAATTTCCTTTAAAATGAGGTGATTCAACAGAAATCGTTTGGCTGGTTTTTTTTATAAGCGTTTTCATAGTTGGCAAACTTTAAATGCGTTTTATAATTTTTAAAAAACGGCGCTTGGCACCTTATTACACTGCGCCACTCATTTGTACTCCATTAAAGTATATATATATATATATATATATATATATATATATATATATATATATATGTGTGTATATATATATATATATGTGTGTGTGTGTGTGTGTGTGTGTGTGTTGACAATATTTTAGCTGTTTTGCTGGCTTGTGTTGATGTAAATGATTTAATGTGTAATTTGAATAACCAGGTACCATCCATTAAATTTACTTGAGAGATAGAAAAGACAACTGCCTCCTTTTCTTAGATGTTTTAATAAACAGAAAAACATTTCAATGCAAATTCAGTATTTACAGTAAACCAACCAACAACTTAACTTACTGTATGTCCATTTTTATTCAGGCCACCACCTTAACATCAAAATATCCACTTTTTCTTTTATTTTTACGAGCATTGTGCATTGTCAGTCCCCAGTGTTTGGATCAAGAAGTTGAATACATAAGAAAAATAGGGATAAGTGTATGTTATCCTTCACATTTAATAGATATTTGCTATAATAAAGCCCCCCAAAAGTTTTAAAGAGTAAGTATCATGGAGAAAGAAACCCTAAGAACATTCTTATCTTTCCATGTTTTAGTGGTTTTGAAACTATAAAATCATTGTTAAAGTCCTTTAATGTCAACCTGGTTTTTTCCTATAATAACAAATTAAAAACAATGTTAATAAAAAAGATAGCCCTCAGGAAGGCAACAACATATATAAAATTCCGTGCTCGGACTGCTCTTCATTTTGTGTAGGTCAATCCAGTAAGGATTTAGAAGTGAGAATTAAACAGTATAAGTATTCTATCAAAACTGGGCAAACATCCAATGCAATATTCATTCATCCAAGTGAAAACTCTCAGTTTAGTAATTGCCGGATTGAAAGATGTCTCTTCAACAAATCTTTTAGAATCAGCTATTATACTGCTTACTTCTAACTGTAATTTTAACCTTAGGCCTAGCATGTATTATTTGGACCCCAGTATTAGTAAAATGTTCAAGAATGACTTTAAAGATAAAATCACTGAATCACTGATTAGTTACTTTATATGTTTTTTTTATGTAAATATGTCTAATAATTTTTTGAAAATTTCATTTTGTTAAATTTTTTTATTATTTACCAAAAGAAGAATATATTAAGTTGTTGTACTTTTATGTTTATAAAAGTAGCCTACAACAACTTAATATATTCTCTTTTTGGTGAATAATAACAAATTTTGCAAAATGAATATTTTCAAAAAAATATTAAACATACGAATGCATAGGACCTATATATAAAGTAATTAATAATAATTAATTCAGTGATTTTATCTTTAAGGTCATTCTTGAACATTTTGCTATTACAGGGGTCCAAATAATACATGCCAGGGCTAAGGTTAAAATCACAGCTGGAAGTAAGCTGTATAATAACAGATTCTAAACGATTACGTGAAGAGAACTCTTTCGATCTGGCAATCACTGAACTTTCAGTCCAGTTTATCATGTGGAGTTTTCACTTAGATGAATGAATATTGCATTGGATGTTTGCCCAGTTTTGACCGAATACTAATCAGCTTATTTCAAGCTCACTTTCGGTTGTCAGTCTCTTCCCCTGTATAATCCTGTAATTGACTCCTCTCTGCCTCCGAGCCAGTTGTGCCTAATCTTTAGTAAAACCTCTCAAATATTTACCTTTGTTTTTAGGTCTACTAATGTTTCAACTGTGTTGGGTTCCAGGTGCTTCTGTTCCTTAATAATCCCCATCCTCAGGGATATCTGTATGTCATATGTCAATTTTGCGAGCTTTATTGTAACCTTACTTTTATATTTCTCATCAGTCTGTCAAGTAAAGGACCATGAGTCGAAAGGTCTAACAACCACTCCGTTGTTTCACGCTTCCCTTCGTGGCCTATATATTTGCCTTTATATATATATATATATATATATATATATATATATATATATATATATATATATATATATATATATATATATATATATATATATATATATATATATATATATATATATAATTCTTATATAATTATATATACCTGTTATATATACTTTAAGATTTTCGTTATTTCAACAATTAGTAGAAACTTGTATTTATCGTTATGTCAAAATCAGTCTGGGGAAAAAAACTTGTACGCGGTCACGAATTTTGTATTGAAATAACCTAATATCTTCAAGGATATAAGAAATATACAAATAAGAAATGATTCTTTCTAAGTTGGAAACAGTTATCAGTTACTCGAGTTAATTTTATTCAGCACCAATAAGATTTCGAATCAAGTATTTATTTAATTGAAGAACAATGTACGTGCTTCACAACCTTGTGACCTGAGTTTGTTCAGGTGACATACGTTAAATCAAAATTCTGAATTCAAGTGACATTCACACCCAGTTCTCTTAACTAGAGTTATTTCTCCCCTTTCAGTCTCCTCTTCTCCCTTACCTGCAACATGGGCACGAAGTAGCAAAGGAAGCTCCCGAATATCCAGTTCTGGAGGAGCAGGATGGCCAGCGACAGGGGAAGGAGCAGCATGCTCATGATCAAGTTGCACACGCCCAGATTCATGAGGTAGGTGCAGACGGGCTCTCTGTAGCGGCGCCTCCGTATGAGGTGGGTCACCATGGCCATGTTCCCGACGGTGCCCGCGACCACCAGGACGCCGTACAGAAGTAGGAATAGTGGGTATATCTTCTGGAAGGCTGGGCGCAGCTGCGGTTGTCTAATGGCAGGAATAGGAAATACATAACTTAATTTGGTTTGAGGGGCAATACCGCTGTCATCACACCGTATTTTAATATTCATTTCATCTTTTCCATGGAAATTAATTTAGAGAGAGAGAGAGAGAGAGAGAGAGAGAATTGTTTTAACCTACAGAGGCCCTCTATTCATTGTTCTACAGCAATCTTCTTTCTCTTCATACCCACATCTGCGACTAACAGCAATCGCCTAATCTTAAGCGGTATACAGAGAGAGTAAATGATGAAGAGGCTTACCTGAAATCGACGGTTTCATTGGGAAAGCTTTCGATGTTTCTTATAATCTGGCTCAAAAGTTTATCCGGTAGAGCATGAAGTTCAGGAGTGTCTAGGGACCTGCTGAAAGCGACTGTCATTTGTTTAACGCTGAACAGGTTTCAAAGGGATAACTCGTTCGTTCTTAGTCCAAGAAGGAAAGAATACGGGAGGTCCAAACTCAAAACATTCCTTGAATTTCCTATGCCCGAACGTTGAAACAGCAGTTTATCATAAAGTCTTCAACTGGTCAACTCTTTTTCTATTCCTTTTCATATGCGTTAGTTGCCTGTCCTTATTCAACCTGCGAAT
>NC_089788.1:45471622-45501622 GCF_040412425.1 Macrobrachium rosenbergii
TATATATATATATATATATATATATATATATATATATATATATATATATAATTACTGCTTTTAATTATAACAAGAAATAATAACAGGGAGAGTAAAACATTGTAAATTTTCTGTTAAAGCCTAAAAGCTCTTCATGTTCTCTCGCCTGAATTAATAGCAGTAAAAACTCACTCTTCCTTCCCTAATTTCTAAGCCTAATGAAGATGCGTCGTTTCTGTCCCAAAAGCAAATCAACGACCTCTTTGTCTAAATTCTGCTGGCTAAAACTCATTCGGAATTCATTTCTTTATAATAAGCAAAAAACTCGGAAGACTTATTCCTAATTGATTCGCCCAAACTCGGAAAGAACTTTTTTTTTTCCAAATGAAGTAATGGTAAGAAAAACTAAGTCGACATGACAACGCTTTCAGTTTAAGCGTCGCTAAGAAGAAGATGAAGAAGAAGAAAAAAAAACCTTGTTTATCCACTCCGGCCGGTGGCAAGCCCGGATGAAAGAATGAGCTGGCGCTTGTAAAATAAACCAAACGTTAAATGAACTTCAAAAGGAAAAAAAAAACTTACATGCCTGTTTCACCCGGCAAACAATATAGTACCTGAACGCCAACAGAGTAAGATTTAAATTGTATTGTTCAATTGTTAGCAAATAATTTAGGAAAGACATAGTAGGTGTTTAATGTGAAGAAGATCAATATACAATTTTTCATTGTTTGAATAAAATAATGTACTTTATTTTCGTCCACCATCGTCTCATTTCTAATTTTTTGCGGTTTACGTTCCGGGAAGATTAACACCGACCATTATTTAATGTTCTTGATTTCCGTGAAGGGATGGCTTGTGTCTTTCCTCCTTCCTCATGCTTTTACGTTCTCCATGATTTACTTTGAACAATATTTCGTAGGAAATTATTCAGTTTTCACGTCTTCATGAAAGAATAGTTCTCATCTCTACATCGATTCGTTTTCGTTTTACCTTGTTCAAGTTTAAACTCAAAAGAAGATTTTAAATACCATTTCTTTAAGTAGGCATATTCTTTCGTGTCTTTTCACCTATTCTATCCACTTTTTGTATTTCAAGATTTACTTTCGAGGGATGACCACTCTTCACTCAAAATGATGGACTGATTGATAAATATTTAAGAAAACTGACGTCACAGTGGTTGAAGTTATCACTAGTAAAACCAATTTGACTTTTCAGGAGGTGCTCAAAAACTGATGGGATGCTATTTCTCTGTTATGCATTGGTAGACGGACGAACAAAAGCATAAAGTTCAGGATCAAAGCAAATGACATTTGATATAGTTTTCTATGATAATAAAATCCGAGTGGATCTTGTTTGTCCTCCCCCGGGTGACAGTAGGGGAGACATGACACAACCACCCAACCCCTGCAAGCAGGTTGTCCGCCCCGGGTAGGGTCGGGGTAGGTAGGGGAATGGGAGGGTAGGGGAGACATCCACCCTTCTACAAACCTGTTTGTCCGGCTCTGATAGGGGCGGGGTGGGTAGGTGTTAGGAACAATCGTTTGTCGATTGTTCCCTTGGTGGATTGTTGCCTCCTTTTGTTTTTCTTGTTGGCGAGTTGACGTGTGGTGGATGGTGTCAGAATTCGCCAGTCAGGTCCAGGACAGCAGCAGGTCAAGGCGGTAGAGCAGCGGAGAACATTCTTTTGGACGCGATGGTTGTCGTATTGGCTCTGTCGTGGGAGTCCAGTCTGGGAGAACTGTTTCTGAGGACTTGATGGTTGCCGTGTCGGCTCTGTTTAGTTGTCCTGCAGTGTTGGTTTTACAGTTCTCGATTTTTTTTTCCTCTATGCTGCTTGTTTTTTTTATTTTTACTATTGTTGTTTATGATTTTATGCTGCCTGTGTCTTATGATTCTTTTGTATTTAATTATGTGAATTTTATGTTGCTGTCACGTGTTAGTTTATTGATTTGGTCATTTTAAGTTTTTTTTTCTCTCCTGGACCTGACTCACTTGTAAATTTTGTAAATAAACTGATATTAAGGTAACTTTTTGGTTTTGTTCTGCTCCTCCCTCCTTTGTTTGTCACCTCTCGTCAGTCATTACAGCCCAATTGCTTGTTTATTTTAAAGAACCTGTCGATCTCGAAAAGCGAGATCGTAATAGTAGGGGATAAGGAGGGTAGGGAAGACAGCATCGCCGGGTTGCAGCACGGGTAGCGCGCGCCAACAATCTCGTACCATATAATTTCTAAGGATTCTTTCATTCAGTACTAAAGCCCATTTGCAGTGTCTGTTATTGAGGAGTCAAACACAGACGAAAACGGGAGAGTGACAGAGAAGAGAAGTCAGAACGGAAGAGGGGAGAAACTGAGTAAGTAGGGGAATGAGGGGTATGGACACTGACAAAGCCTACAAAGAAGAAAAATCCATGAAAAGAGAAAGAAAAAAAGAATTTGGGAAAACGAAAGGAATCACTGACGGGAATTTATAGTGGGATGCTGTGAAGGACATTTGGGGTGAGAAGGTAGAAGCAGAAGGTCTAAGGAGGATTAGAATGTGAATTAAGTCCGTCAGCATTCTTGCAGAGAGGTAGGAAAGAGTTAGCAGCGTCGAGGTGCAATGAAGGAAGGAAGGACAAGGGAAGAAAAGACCTCGGGGGAAAGGGAGAGGGGAAGGAAAGGAAATTCAACATCTGATGGTATTTTGATGGGTTTCTCAAGAACAAAGGCCGGTGGAATGTTCAGCCTAATACATTTTTCCAGCCCAGACCAAGAAAACAAGAAAATTGATAAGAACTGGAGAGGGGGAACTGATTGACGACGGAGGAAGAAAGAGTTAAAAACTTTGGAAATAAAGAAACAGGGAAGAAATGTTAAGCCCCAAAGCAGAAAGGAAGGGGCGGCCACTCAGTTTGTGAAGTAGCGAAGGGAGGGAGGTCCAGAGGAAATGAGGAGTGAGTGAGAGAAAGAAAGGGCAGGTGAAATTTAAGACTGAAATTCAGTCTGATTCCGAGTATTCAGTGAATAAACAATGTATAACTGGAAATACGATATAATATGATAATTTATCGTTTTTATTATTGTTATATTGTCCGGATTTGTATATGAAAATTCTCATTAACAAAACACGTATCACGAGGAAGCCTTTGGAGGAAGGACGCATAAATTGGAAATTGGAATATGTAAGAAAAGAAATCCAGTGCAGAATTGATTTTGCGTCGGAGTGACGGTGACACATTTCAATAACATATCCAAAAGTGAAAATAAACGAAGAAACTAAACATAAAAAGAAATGATAGAACTCGAAAAAAGGGAAAGTCACTTTCCAAAGTGCATTTGTAGATGTTAAAGGCGAAAATGACAGTGACAGGAGAGAAAAAGAAAAAGAAAAAAGAAAGAAGGGAATAGCAGGAAGAAATAGCAGCGGGAGGAATGGAAATGGGGTATGAAAGAGATCATGCGGCGGACGTCAGGGAAGAAATGGCTTGTGACAAAGTTGGAAGAATAAATATGCTTAAGAAAGAGAAAAAATGCAACCGAGGGCTGGGTGTATTTGCTGTGAGATTTGGGGGAGGAGATTGCCGGTGATGAACCTGATTAAAACGAGAGGATTGTACAGCAGAGACAAGGAGGAAATGAGGTGGACGAAACAGGAAATTTAAGAGAATTTCCTGAGATGAGATCAGGAGAGAGAGAGAGAGAGAGAGAGAGTACTGGAAAGAGGAGCATAGGTGAAAATGAAAGTGGCATAGACAAAAAAAATGAAGAAAATATGAGAAAGGAAAGGCCTTAGAAATGGGGCATGGAAATGAAAATTCAATGCTTTATTGACTGATTTGTATATGTAATTGCCGTCGTAACGGCTATGGTCAACGACGCAAATCTAATCTCAAGATGTCCTTGTTGCTGGCTGTTCGGAGAGAGAAATGTCGTTGACGGAGCTGAATCTGTTTGCCAACTGAAGGAGAGGAATAAAGAAAATAAAAGTATAATAAAACAGGAAGAGGGAAAGAGCTAGTTAGACTACACAGAGCGAGAAGGGACATGCTGTAAAGCAGCGTATCCATCGTGCGTTTGGAAGGAAATCAAGTTACGCAGTCAAAAGAAAGGGAGAAGGAGATAAGAGAAGAGATAGAAGAAACGATAAAGGGATCAGAAGATAAGATAAGAGAGAGAAGAAACAACAGTGAACAAGAAAGGAAAGCAAGTACAAAATTGTGTTTGCTGCAGGACTTTAAGGAGGAAATGGCCATTCAGTGAAATTGAGAGAATGAGATAAGTGAAGGACTTAAGATTATAGAAAAATTAAATAAAAAATAGAAAGGACATTCAGTGGCAGGGTGTTTTTGTGGTCTTATTTTGTAGAGAAAGTGGCGGGTTGCTTAGCCTTAAGAGATAGAGAAGTGGAGAAGGCAATAGCTAGGAGAAAACAGACTGGAAAATAAGTGAATGTCTCGGTTTGTTAGTGTTGGAGACATAAGAGTAAGAGACGAGGAGGAAAAGCTCTTGGCATCAAAACCAGCAAGGAAGCAAGAGCTAGGAAAAAGATAGTTTTGGCGAAATGCTAGGAACGAAATTGAAATGAAGGAAATATAAAGTTGGATAAACTGTCAAAAAAGAGACGAGTAAATACCAGAAACAACGAAAAAAGAGGCGATCACTTCCCACTTCCGTTTTCCAGCGTCTAATAACCTCGTATCCTTTAAAGGAAAGGTCCATCGCTTCCTTCATGGAGTTGCCCCACCTGTCTTCTCTCCAGCCATCATCGTAAATAAAACTGACTCAGTTTTTGGCCCGATGGATTCTCCAAGCCTGGATTCGAACGGCTTTGGCATTTCTGGAAGTAGATCTAATTTTGCCCCTTTCAAGCCGTTTTTGAAATTGGGACCCAGTTACAACACTCTGCAATAGTATCATTCAAAATAGTTTCATCACAAGCAAGAAAATTATTAGAAAAGATTCTACCAAATGCCAAGCATGCAAAAATCAAAGAGATTAACCTTTTATGACAAATACTCCATTTCAAATGGGTGTAAGGCACTTTGGCCAAATGTGGGTATTCTACCCGGCAAAACCAAGGACCAAAGATTCCCTCCGGAATACCCGAAGGATGGTCCTGCTAATCAGATTGATTTAATTTAGTTTTGGAGAAAGACACTCAACAAGGTTCCTGATTTATAAAGATCCATGAAGACACGGAATCAGCGCTGGAGCCAACTATAAGTTTCCGGAGCTAAGTAAGGATTCCATGTTTTCAAGATGTAGAAAGCAAAAATTGTATTACGTGTCATTTTCTAAAACCAAATAAAAACAAGTTGACTGATAGAGGCCGCCATCCTGGGATTCCGGAAGGAATCTTAGTTCCCTTAAGTTGCCAGGGTCCTACTGGTACTTCCCAGAGAACCCCAGAGGCCTTATATATATATATATATATATATATATATATATATATATATATATATATATATATATATATATATATATATATATATATGTGTGTGTGTGTGTGTGTGTGTGTGTGTGTGTACACACACACACACACACACACACACACACACACACACATATATATATATATATATATATATATATATATATATATATATATATATATATATATATATATATATATATATATATATATATATAAAGTGGGCTCTTACTGGGCTTAACTGTGGAACCCTAGGACCCTGATTATCCAAGGGTCTGCTTACGCCCTCTGTAGAAGCTTAGAAGAGACATGGTGACCCCATTTCATTTCAAATGGGGTATTTTGTCATAGAAGGATGATCTTTTATTTTCGTGTGCATGTCATCTGGTATTGCCTTTTCAAATATCTTTTTGCGTGCGCTTAGACTATTTTCAATTATGTTATTATTACAAATTTATTATTATTATTATTATTATTATTATTATTATTATTATTATTATTATTATTATTATTATTATTATTATTATTATGTTGATGATGGGTTGATTTCGATTCAAAGTACAAAAACATGAATTCAGCAGGAATATGCACATTAGAGTCGAAACTAACCTTTATTCCTTGATTACTGAGATTCTAATTTTAACCCAGAAAAGAATGACGTTAGATGAAGGTATTTTATGAATAAAAACAATCGAAATATGGAAATTGCCTTACTAGATTCTCGCTTCTCAGGAGCCATCGGCTAACAATAGCACAGTCCACCGTTTTCATACGCTCCAGTATAAATGTCAGGAAGATTACATTAAAATCTCAGCTCCCCCCCCACCCCAACAAAAAAAGTCATTAAAAGGAATGATGACACCCACCAATTTTAGTCAGAGAGAGAGAGAGAGAGAGAGAGAGAGAGACAGAGAGGTCAAAAGGAGGAAAAATCGGCAAATTCGATATTGGCAACTAATTTCGATCTTGAAAGCACACGGCGGGCGAACAGACAGACAGACTGAAGGATAGAGAGGTGGGTAGTGAGAGGTGAGGGTGGGGTAGGGGAGGAGGAGGAGGAGGAGGAAGAGGAGGGGGAGGAATAAGTAATGGGTCATTATGAGAAAAAAAGAACCCGCCACCCTCATAAGTAAGACTGACCCAATTTTTCGCCTGGTTTTCTCCCCAGGCCTGGATTCGAACTATTGTGGCATTTCTGGGAGAAGATCCAATCAATTTCGCTCTACCTGAGACAATTTTGAATCGCACCCAGTTTCGGCCTCGCAAAGGAGATCATTCAAAATAATTCAAACATGCAAGTAAGTCATTAGAAAAGTTAATACCAAATGGCACATATAAAGTAAGAGATTATTCTTTAGTGACACATACTCCATATGAAATGAGTGGAAGGGTAACAGGAAGGGTGAGAGACATGAGGATATGGAAAGAAAATCGTGGATGGACGGGAAAGAAAGTCCAGTCATAAAAGAGGATGAATGAAGCAAATTTCTTTGCTCCTTTTATAAGCAGCGAGACCCAACTGCTGCCCTCTTTTTATTTGTCAGCATTTTCATAGAATGATCTTCTCTGGAGAATGGGTGATTGTCGTTGGTTCATATATCAATATTTTTCATTATATTTATTTTTTTATTTGCTCCTAAGTCTCTCTCTCTCTCTCTCTCTCTCTCTCTCTCTCTCTCTCTCTCTCTCTCTCTCTCTCTCTCTCTCTGTAGCAAACCTAACTGGCCTTGTAAGCTTCTATTTTTTGTAGGTTTTCTCCAAGACTGAATGTTTTGATGCTAGTTTCGAAGAAAATGAGATCTAATCAGCCGCAGCTGCATTATCGCTTTAGTCGGCTGCATTTATAGAAAAAAGCACCTTACCCCCGAAAAATTGCTACAGAAGGTTTCTCAACTGTTTATTATAGTATCAGGTGTGCTTAATATAATAACATATCAAAAGTCTACCAGAATCTGGCTATGCAGAAGGTCTGATTTCCAAGATGGCGTCTATAATGGCCCCTAAATCCTTAAAACGCCCGTTACTCTTCATTATTCATACTAGATAAGTAATGCTAACACCTTATTTTGAAGATCTGGAAGTCCAGTTAGCATATCTGCATTATATTGAAGTGATTATATACTCACAAAATCCAACATGGTGGACCAATATGGCCACCATATTATGAAACTCTCCATTGTTCATTCTAATTATATTATACAAATAATTTTAGTGTCTAAACACCTGTTTTGTTGATTTGGGAATCCAAAGAGCATACCTGAATTACAGTATATTGAAACAGGTCTAATTACATATATACAAAATTTAACATGGAGGATCAATATGGCTGCCAACCAAAAAAAAAAAAAAAATAATTACTTATTTTAACTCATTTTACACAGGTAAATTTACTGTCTAAACCCCTGTTTTGGGAATCTAGGAATCCAATAAATTTATTTAAATCACAGTATATTACAATGATTACATATTTATAAAATCTAAGATGGAGAACCAATATGGCTGACAAACTACAAAAAAACATAATTATTCATTTCAACTCATATTACAGAAGTAAACTTGCTGTCTAAACCCGTGCTTTGGAGATATGTTAATCCAATTAGCCTACCTGACTGACAACAAACTAAAGTGATTATATACAAAATGCAAAATCAATGATGGAGGAGCAAAATAGCTGCCAAATTATGAAAATCCCCATTTACTCATTTCAATTTGGTGTCTAAATCCCTTTTTGGGAATCAGACCATTTGCATGGTCAGATTTTGGTAGACTTTTGATATGTTATTAAGAACACCTGATATTACAATAAACAGTTGAGAAACCTTTTGTAGCAATCTTTTTTATGTCAAACCTTATTTTCAGCGCACTACTTTTAACGAATTCAAGATTGTGCTCATGACTAGCTATAAATAAACCTTCAACCTCGCCTTGGAAATCTTGTTTTCACGTCGCCGATCGGAGCAAAACTTAATATGACTTGAGATACCAATGTGTTAAAATACAGCTAGGAGAAGTGTATCTAATCATTCTTTTTTTTATATACATGCTTAAACAGAAAGACAGAAGGTGGGGTGGGGTGGGGAGGGAAAAAGTGTTATTACCGTACAACCCAACTGCACTGGGCGACGGGCGCCCCTCGGACAACTCAGTCCTAAGTGAGAGAAATTTCGCTCCGTCGTCATTTCCTTTTGCACTTTTCCCTCCTCCTGGATGTCTCCGTCAAAAGCGTCCCTGAGAAAGGACTCTCATCATCACACTCGCTCTCCATTCTGATGGATTCCGTCCTTGTTAAATGACAGAGTGACTGGAAAGCGGAAGGCGAAAGGGGACCGCACTTTCTGAGCGACGGTACTTCAGGCTTAAAGCTCCTCCGGAATTTATATAGCGTCTTTCATCATTAGTCCTAAGTGTCTCCACGGGTTTTGTGGGCTAGAGCTTCAAGTTGTTTCGGCGGGGTCGCAGGGGAGGAAGGGAGTAAGATGTGAAACGACGAACTGAAACGCATTTATGAGCGCGTTCAAGAAAGTCAGCTCCTGTCTCAGTAATTGGTTCAAGAAAATCCTTATAGCGATGAATCTTTTGTAATACTTGGTATGACTGTGAGAAAAAATTCTCTGCTCTTAACTCAGCAAGGAAAAGAAGAAATGCTTACCGGGATCACATTTAATGTAACTCTTTCCACGGAATTACATTGGAAGACACCAGTTCGTTATTTTTTTGAAGACGAAAAATAACTGAAACACCGCAATAGACCTTAAGAGCTACATACCAGGGAAAAGATCAGGTTAATTAGTCGGGATATTTATAGAGGTAATAAGGAAATCGAAATCAGTGGATTTAATTAGTAAAGATATATATAAATTAAGGGCATCATTATAAGGTGCACTTGGATGCTTTCACACATAACCGTGAGATTACTCCCTAGATTATCCAGTTGCAAATCCTCATAATCCAGATATAAAAAACTCCCTTTACATCAGTGATGAGGGAAAGTGTCACAAGAGGTTACAGTTACACAAAGCACAAGCCACGTTTATGACTAATAACCTAGAGGCGTTTAGATTGATCTCACTGGATTTGCATAACTTAAAACGAGTAACCATTCGAGAACCTCAGTTTTAAATTCTTCTGTTGCTTCTCATATGTTTGGCAAAGGAAGAATGAGAGTCGGCGTCAGGAGGCCAGGGAAAAAGAAATTTATATATATTATTTGTTAGGAACCGAAAAAGTTTTATTCTTATTGGAGTCTGTGCTATATTGCCTTCCGTTGGGGACCGATTATATGGACTGTTGGAAACCGAGGTCTACCAGATATTGTTTCCTATCGGAGTCCAGGGCATTTTATTTTGTTTCAGTTGAGAAGAAGGCGTTTGGCAAATATCACTGTTCCTCATGTTTCCTTCATGAATAAGAAGACACTTGCAAAAAGGATTTACATTTAAACCCGAGCAAAAGTGATTGACTGCTGGCGGGAGAGAGACATCGAGGCTCCACGAATCTGCAATGGCAAAAGTCCAACGTAACAGATGGTTCTTCTTTATCCTAAATTTACATATTTTTCTCGGCAAAACTCGATTAAAAGGATCGTTTCATTATTAGGGCCTTCCGTGTCTTAAACTGAAATTCATGATTATGTACAATGCATTAGAATTTACGTTAATCAAAGGCCCATTCTAATAGATGCCCCCTCTCTCTTAAATTTAAATGCATAATTATGTTAAGTCTACCTAAATTTAGAAGAGAACTGACCATTCTTTTAAATGAACAAAGTTGTCCATAATTTACAAACGTAATGGTGCTCGATACATTTTCATTTTTGATAATTAAGGACTGGTCTCTTAATAGGGTTTCGTTTTCCTTCAAATTTAAGTTCGCGAAATGCATTTCAGTTTAGGTCAAAAAAGTTAATTCCTTGAAGTAATAAAGTGACCTTACCAAGAAAAAATTTCGTTACTTAACAGAAAATGTAAATGACACTAGAGGCGATTATAAGAAATAAATCCCTTATTACATTATATATATATATATATATATATATATATATATATATATATATATATATATATATATATATATATATATATTTCTTCGTTTTAACGTGCTTTTTCCCATTTTTATATGGGGTATGCCTTCTTTTGAAGGACTTTGATTTGGCGTTGGGAAAGGCCGTAGCCTCGATCGGCTGCCCTGCCTGACATCGCTTAGACACCGGTAACGATGTGTACGTATATCGTATAATCCCCAGCCCTTTCTCCCAGCAGCGAGGAGAACTGGGCGGTTAGGTCGACAGTTCGAGACGTGAGGTGTCTGTTATGTTTTTAGAAGATGTTGGAGTGGCTTGGTTTATGTGTGTATTAGTCTGTAACACTCTGTAACACCCATTTGCTTTCAGCAAACCTATCCGCTGATTACATACATAATCCCGGGGTGTCTACACGGATAGCAAAAGTGTCCGCCTTCTCTGACCAGTCAGCTGCGGATTTGAACCCGCGCCACGGACCTCTACGAAGTCCTAGGCTGCTGCTCTACCGACTGAGCCATAGGCTCTATATATATATATATATATATATATATATATATATATATATATATATATATATATATATATATATATATATATATATATATATATATATATATATATATATATATATATATATATATATATATATATATATATATATATATATATATATATATATATATATATATATATATATATATATATATATATATATATATATATATATATATATATATATATATATATATATATATATATATATATATATATATATATATATATATATATATATATATATATATATATATATATATATATATATATATATATATATATATATATATATATATATATATATATATATATATATATATATATATATATATATATATATATATATATATATATATAATCATGAAACTAAAATGTCAAGCTTAATATCAAATTCACGCTACCTCGAGAGTATCCAGGTAGAGAATTATCACAAAAGGTGAAGTTGATATTAAGAGACATTTGTAGCTTCATGATTGTATATAAACCATGGTGTGATAAAAATTGCATATATATGTATATATATATATATATATATATATATATATATATATATATATATATATATATATATATATATATATATATATATATGTGTGTGTGTGTGTGTGTGTGTGTGTGTGTGTGTGTAGATTCTACTGGTCACTTTTTACCAAATACATAGTGTACTTGTAATAGCCACAATGCCCTCTTAACTTAACGAATTCATCGCGCTTATTTGGATACGCTTGTCACTACAAACCCTTAAGATCCAATGTGATCTCATTGTGATTATGGTGACGCGGGTTCGTTTCCGCTGCCGATCTCATAACTTGCTTCAGATTTCTTGCACTTGGATCTGAAGGCTCTCTAGTGACAAGCACGAAGAATTCGAGAAGTTAACAGGGTATTGAGCCATAGAGTGTCTACCACCCAGATAACAAAGTGTCCGCCTTCTCTGACCAGTTCCATTCATTCCTTACCGAGCAACAAAAGGTGGAAACGAGGCTTTCGTAATCAAACCATTCTCTTGAGCTAACATAACAAAGAACTCTTAAGCAGCAGCGCTACTTGAAAGAAGTCAGTCCTTATGAGGCAGGGATCTCTGTATGAAACTCAGAATGTCTAATGTCTACAGGAACTACATAAACCAGGTCTGTCCTTATGAAGACAGGATCTCTGTATGAAACCCAGAATGTCTAATGTCTACAGAAACTACACAAACCAGGTCAGTCCTTTTGAAGACAGGACCTGTGTGAAACCCAGAATGTCTAATGCCACAGAAACTAAGCAACCCAGGGAAGCAAATAAACTCCTTGGCTCCCCGCGTACCTACAACGTTCAAGAACCCGTGGATGGACGTCGGGGGCAGAGTGTTTATGTTGCAAGTGTAGTATCCGTGGTCCTTGATAGTGACGTTGGTGATTGTGAGGATCCAGGTCGACCTCTGCTCTCTGCACGGACATCCGGGGTCCCTGATGATCACAGCTTCGCCCATCGACAGGACGATGTTGGTCACTTTTTCATCCAAGCCACCTGGTTTGGGAGAAAGAGCAGGTGCATGAATCGTAAAAATAACAAGAATAAAGATGATAATAATAAATGAAACCTCTGTTCCACAGGAAATGGAAACCCTCTCTCAGTATAGAAAACCCTACTTTGTTGTAAACTGAATGCTCTTCTCACAGTAGATGGCCCTGATCTATAGGAATCGGAAAGCCCCATTCTACAGCAAATAGAAAGACTACTCTACAGTACAGTGAAAGCCTTCTCTACAGCAAAGGGGCCCCACTCTTTAGAACTGGAAACCCTTCAGTATGACAGAAACCACTGGAAACCTACTTTGTGGTAAACTGAATACCCTTCTCTACAGCAAAAGGGGAAAACTGTTCTACAGTACAGTGAAAGCCTTCTCTGCACATGCTGCTCCGATTCTCAGATCATATTTACGTGCTTTCATCAAAAGCACCTTCTAGGCTACGTTATGTGTTGTATTTAAGAACGTATCCTGGGTATTCTTCTGTAGGAAGACTCCATTTCCCTTAGTTTGAGCAGGGCTAACTCAGAACCTCTCTTTCAGGAGAGACACGTGGCATGATCGCAATTCCATGCTTCCATACCCCGCCTGCCACCCGAATTCCACTAATTCCTGGTCGTAGGTTGGAGAAGTTTCCGTTGTGGCCAACTGTTCTTATGAAGTATTCCTCCATCCTGGAACACCATCATTTGCATTACTATTTCACGTAATCAGGCAGACTGAATGGGGATTGTTAACATTGAACTGATTATTGCAGATTGGCCCCATTTTTTATCCACTTGCTTGTTGCCAATTCATGTCATTATTGTTACTGTGCCCTATTCTGAATCTGCCCCTCAGTGATTATGTTGTATTGTGACTAAATGTTGATTTGCACTGTTGATTTGCTAAGTTTCTATAAGTAAATCCCTGCAAATTGGCAAAAGAATTCTAAATTCCAATATGGCGACCTTCCCACCTTAAATTATAATCAGGAAAATCTGGAGGTAAAGTCTTCAATTAAATTTTTGTTTACAAAACTGCACCTCCTGGTTCGTGTTTAATCCTTATCAAACCAAGTCCAGTCTGTAACAGTGACGACCAAATGCCAGGATATGTCGGGATCAGTTAAATTAGCTTCACTAAGTTAAGCCAGACTAGAAAAACCAGGAATATTTAAAATCAATACCTTATTCACGATAACCATTTCATTTTTAAAAGTATTAGGAAGCGATCAGAAGCCGATGTCTTTTGGTAAACAGTGCGTGTGCATGTCCTAACATGTAAGGAAATAAGGGTAATGTTAATATTTTTTTTAAAATGCAACAATTCTCATAGCATTGTAAAAAAGTTCATAACAAGGGAAAGCATAGGTTCTTATATTAGCGAAACAGAGAGGAA
Source organism: Macrobrachium rosenbergii (assembly GCF_040412425.1). NCBI lineage: Eukaryota > Metazoa > Arthropoda > Malacostraca > Decapoda > Palaemonidae > Macrobrachium > Macrobrachium rosenbergii. The sequence continues at coordinate 45,485,481 of NC_089788.1, forward strand.
GCAGGTGAAATGTCTGCCCCGCAAAAATTATGGTGAAAGTGTCGAGTTGCAGACAAGTACTTAGGATTTAGGAAGTGGTAGCTAGGAATTTGCATGTGTGAGCTTAGACCAGTAGCTAGAGGTTATTTCTGAATAGCATGGCAAAGAAAATGTACATTTCCTTGGTTAGTGATAAATTTGAAATAACGATTAGCTTACGGAATCCGTATAGCGATATCCGGCATTTATACGGGCCAGTCAGACAAAGTGGTGTTGAAAATGCGCATGCGTCTACTTGTCTCAGTGTTGTGCCATCAGTTCCCAGCTAGTTATTTAACGACCCCGTATTAAGTTAAAGTATTAACGTAAAGTAAGAACAGTGCTGACATCTTGAAGTTAAATAATTAATTTCGCATTTTAAACCCGTATTTAGCAAGAAAGTGGAGTCTGTTTTTTTTTTGCTTTTCCTTTTTCGCCATCCATCCAGTTCCAAGTTCGTCTCCTCGATCAGCTGTTTCCGCATATTCGTTTCTTACAACGCTCGTTCAAGGAACGAACCTCCTCCTTGTATGCTTTAATGAAAATCGAAACGGTGCGAAACAATTTGAAACGTTCTTGCGTACCGTACTAAGTTTTCTATGAGAGCAAGCAGTAGCCATTCCCTGATATATTTAACTTAACGTACTTTCACAACCATAATGTAATTTTGCTTAAGCGTAAAATAAAGGGATTATAATTTCATAACAAATACGTGCCATTACATATCGCTCACCGAGAGAGAGAGAGAGATTTTTTTTCTCTCTTCCCCTTCTCTCGCCTCTCGCATTAGTGCATTTTTTTTTTCTCACGGGACAAACGTAATTTACTTAGGAGTTTGGGGATCAACTCATAAATCATAAAAGGCAGATACAAAGAATGAGATTAATATCAAAACCTGAAATTTAAAATTTCTAACCCATTTAAAATTTACCATATACCAGTGCGAAATTGCACGCTTGTGCTTAGCGGATTACCCAAGCAAACCAACTTTATTTCCGCGTCAACCCAGATCATTTAGCAAGTGCGATAAAGCGTATATACTGAATATTATATCTTGTTACGCGTTCCAACTGATCTTGCAGAAGTGGGTATATCTTATCTCAGACTCCTGCGTGTTGCAAGTGCTATAAACCATTGCACATTGTGCCTACTCCCGTAGCCCACCTGTCCTCTCACGTCAGGCAGCACCCACTCGTTCTCATAATCAGCTACCCACCTTCGTGCCATATCCAGTTCACTTCTCAGTGTCACTAATCTGCGGCACTGCTAAGCACCCAACCTCGAAGCACTTATCTTTCTCCTTTCCCTTTCCTATCCCTTTCCATTCTGTTGGAGTTCCCATTTACCTTTCTACTCCCTACTACCTTCTGCCTGGCAGAGTACCTCACCTTCAGTGGCAATTCATGCACTGACATTTTGCATTGCTCCACGGAGCTCACCAGCACCACAGTGCCCCCATCTAAAAGCAACTTTCTACACGTCATTGCACCTGTATTGAAGAAACAGGGTGCCATACAACCGGTGTTTCCACCCATAAGTGACCGCAGCTCCTTCAGGAACACCCCATTAACAGTATCCGCCCATAAGAACTCTAGAGCCTTCTGTGAGCACTCCATTTACCAGCGTATTCACCCATGGGCGACCCAGACTTCCTTCAGAACGCTTTCCCCCCAGTGTGACCTGCAAGGCACATTCTCCCCACAAAGTGCCACTCATTCAAAGGTACACTCATTGAAGTGCTATTAGTCTAAGGACACTTCCTCATCGTCACAAACCTTTCCATCGGAACACCCACGCAGCTCAATTTCAACACCCCTTCCCCATCAACAACATGTCAACCGAGGAGCATCAATATTTTGTGAATATAGGGAAGAGGACAGTCTTTCTGGCCAGGCCTTCAAAAGTTCAAAGGAACAGATCACTGAGAAGAGAAAGTATGAAGAAGAACAAAAGGCAGCAAGAAGCCGTTACGGAGAAGAAGCAAGAAAGAGAAGAGCGAGAAGGAAGCAAGCAGCCGAGCAGCAGAGAGTAGAAGAAGAGAGAGAAGAAAGATGAAGACAGCATGAACTAGCTCTCAAAGCACAGGAGCTTGGAGTTGAGAGAGCCAAGAAGGAAAGTTTAGAAGCCAGCACAGCAAGCCTCAGCCTCATTCATCAGCCACAAATACCCTGTCAACAGTCAATAACCTTGTGGGGAGGGACTGAAGACGCAGCCGAACAATGGCTCTAAGAGATCAATTCCTCTCTCGAGACCCATGACGTGTCAGCCTGGCTGAGAGGGGTCTACTGCTTACCAAACAATCGCGACAGGAAGGCTAAGGCTGCTCACTGAGTCCCGGACAGAGACCAAAGAGGGGACATGGCTGCCGCCCACAGGCCATCGCTAAGGCATATGAAATCTCCCTGAGAGGGAGCACGTGCCACATGATTCAGAGGTATGGCAAGAATGTCGGCTGGTCCTGGACGGAATGGGCTTGTCACAAAACCCAAGCCGGGACCACAGAGTCTATGCGTGCGACACCTTTGAGATTGTTCTCAACCGACCATGCTGGACGATCTCTTCCAGTGTGCGCCTGCCTCTGGCTGTGTATTCAATGATAAGCAGCCAGCCACCTCAAGGAAACGCGTTGCTTAGCTGATGCTCGGGAGACATACACCTCTTCCCTTGGCACCCTCGTAGCGTAAATAGTGCCACCCGACACCTCTCAGGCCTCAATCACTAAGAACGGCCCGCCTAACAAACCCGCGGTCCCATCTGTAAAGGTATGGCTATGCGCTGAAGCAGATTGCCGCTATAAGGATGGCAATCAGAAGGGCAACAACTCTCAGCAACCTACCAGCAACCGTCAGTCCTCCTCTCTGCCTAATTCAACACCGGCTTCCCAGCATACCGTCACTGCCGGGAGATCAACAGATCACCGGGGCCCCTGCCAAGACTGTAGAGCTTCAGGAAACTCTTCTGCTGGGTATCCTGCCTGCCCAAAACATGTAGTCACACCAAGGCACGTGAACATGATCAGTGCCACTGCCCCTTAGCTGAGCGCCGCCGTTGAGAGAACTTCACCCTGGAGAGGGCCCTGGACAGTCCGTCTCAGTGGCTTCTCTGGATGGTTCCAGCCCCCCAGTGCACCTGCCAACTTCTGTCGACAATGGATCAGACACTGTTCGATTGATCGCCCCAGGTGCCCGCCAGTGTCATGCAGAGGAGCACACCAAGTGGACCGTGACCTGTGGACAAACAGTCCCCGACCGGCCCCCACAGCGGGGAGCTCAGGTGATTACCCTTTGAGCGAGCAGGTGCATCGCCTTGGCGTTGTTTGTTTATTAGGCACGGAGTGGAGTTCTGTTTGCCGTGACATCCCTCTGGGATGTCCCACCCCCACGCCCACTCTGTTACCTGATTGCTTCCGGGCCAGCACCTCCAGCACCACACCAGATTTGGGAACAGCCCTTGTGACAGCTGTGCCCCTGTCCGCCGATACTAATCCACCGCATTCACCTGCTAGGCCTAGTCCGTGGGTCTTGCGACCGGACGGCCAACCAAGAATTACTCCCTCATTCAAAAGGGAGCGAACAAATTACCGCTGCAGGCCCTGCAACGTAAGGGGTCACTCTGAAAGATGGGCAAAGTGCCCCAGTAGGCTAGCCGCAGCGGCCAATTCCACTGAACCAAGAGGCACCAATCCTTCACTAAGACAGGGAACTTACACTGTCCACATTCATGCCAGGACCTAAGGGGTCTCGATCCCCGGGTCCCCCTTCAGCTTTGTCTGACACACCACTGCCAGTGGCCCTTGCCATCACTGGTCAGTGCCTAGCTCCATCCATCTTGGCAGGATGCTCCCTGCCAAGTGCACTTCCCAAGCCGGGCCCTGAGTCAGTGCCAGTGCCGGGCCCCGATCCTGACTTGGATCCTCCTCCGGGAGATCCCCCAAATCTCACCACTGTGATCATCGCACAGTGTGAACCTCCGACTCCAGACGGTTCTTCTTCCCACACTCTTCCACCTACTGAGGACAACCCTCTGGCAGGCCTGGACATTACCTCTTTTCTGGTCGACCAGGAACTGTCCGGCCAGGACGCAGACGCTGGTTCCCTTCCCACGACGGTTGTCGCAGCAGCCGAAGTAGGAGGCCAGCCCGTAGCCCTTGAGGCTGCCCCTGATCCTGCTCCTGACGGCACTCCTGGCCGTTCTTCAGAGTCAGTATCCTCATCACCCCCTAGGAATGGCCTAGCCAGACCCTGGAGGTCCCCGAAGAAGAAGAAGAAGGGGCAGAAGAAATTTACCTCGTGAGTCAGAGCCATAAGCCTCTTGCAATTGCGTTCGCTAAGCACAGTGCCAATGACCAAAAGCCGATCCTGGCACCTGCCCAGAGGGTAGCTCAGTGACTCCTCTTGAACTCTGTGTAGCATTAACCGTTAACCACTTAGGCTCTGTACACAACCCTTCCAACTAACCTCCTTCCAACCCACTTAGACTCAAACTGATATATTACTTAACCATACATATGAATTAAATTTCTTCAGGTTAGGCAGCCAATCTGTTGCGTGTTAGCAGCTTAGTGCCGATCATAACTCAGTGCGCTTACCTTATGTTCGTGCAGTGCCCATGTCAAAGTTAGTAGGTTAGTTAGGCTAAGTGTTTACAGTGTGCATTTGTTCAGGCGTAGATTTATCCTGTCATCCCAGTCTGTTAGTAGAAGCATCTATATCCTTAGGTAGGTTAGGCCAGTACCAGCTACAATTCAGAACCCCCTCTCTTAGCAGTTAGGTAGTGGTTCCTTAGATGTGCAGAGCCACAATCCACCTTATGTAGGGTCATGGGCCAGTAGGGAGGAATTAGCTAAGACCCTCATACCCGAAAGGGTGTGAAGGTCCTTTTTTGGGGGGGACCTGTCAAGGATATATATTCCTCCCTCCTATTTAGCTGCTATCTAGCTAACTTATAGAGAGAATTATACTTCAGTTAGCTTATATTACGCCAGTAAGGCGGAACTCAGTTGTTTTCACTCATATGGACAGAGAACGCATGCTCCACGGCCTACAGGAAATACTCCAGGCAGGGTGACAATGGCCTCCCTTAAAACCTCAAGTACCAGAACACACCCAGATTTCTCCCTTAAAGATCGTACGATGCTGGAACAATAGCCAAAACCTTCGCTCTCCCATCACCTGAGATGGGTTAGCAATTAGTGTTCAGGGAGCCCAAAAGTCGTATCGAACTTAGGGATGTGCGGTGATTTATTCTGTAAGGCCTAGTCCTAAGGTCCTTGTCTGTGATTTGTTGGCGTATGACTCCTTGGCAGGTACGTTGACCAGAGCTGAGACACTTCACGGTGGCCATGTTGGGGAAAACAGAAGCTCACTCTTAGTCTGACCCCATCTGCAGCGGACTGGGCCAGTGGTTCCTCCATCTCCGCCACGGACTGTCTCCGTAAACACCTGGAATGGTTGTAGGCGCCTATAACAGTCATAAAAGGTTTGTACGTTTGCGAGTAGTCGAATAGCCAGCCCTGTCCCTTGTACTTAACTCCTTAATTTCCATTTCTTTTAAACTTTTAACCTCTTCCTCCATGAAACAATCTTCCCTTTGTTAGAATCCTACCTGTATCCCCTCCCTTGCCATTTAGGCACTTTGAACTCGAGTAAAGATACCGAAATAACAATCACTTATCCCTCCACCAGTGCAATCTAAGGGCTATTTAAGTTATTTAAGTTAAGTTGTAATAGCGTGTTAACTTGGGCGCTTATAATTACGCAGGTTCATTGTTAACGCATTATGCTGCTCCAATTTCAGATTATATTTACGTGCTTTTCGTCAAAAGCACCTCTAGGCTACGCGTTATGTGTTGTATTTAAGAACGTGTATTAAGTAATCTTCTGTAGGAAGATTCCATTTTAGCTCTGAGCAGGGCTAACCCAGAACCTCCTCTTTTCAGGAGGGACACGTGGCATGATTGTACCCATGCTTCCATAAATCTCCCGCCTGCCACCCACTCAATTCCTGGTCATAGTTCAGAGAAGTTTCCTGCATTGGCCAACTGTTCTTATGAAGTATTCTTCCATCCCGGAAACCATCATTTGCACATTATTTCACAAAATCAGGCATATCGAATGTGATTATTATCATTGAACTGATTATTGCAGATTGGCTCCCATTTGTATCCACTTGCTTGTTGCCAATTCATGTCAATATTGTTACTGTGCCCCATTCTGAATCTGCCCTCAGTGATTATGTTGTATTATGACTAAATGTTGATTTTACTGTTTATTTGCTAAGTTTTTATAAGTAAATCCCTGCAAATTGGCAAACGAATTCCCAATTCCAATATGGCGACCCTTCCACTCCAAATTATAACCTGCTGAAAATTCTGGAGGCAAGTTCACTAAATCCTTTGTTTACAAACTGAACTCCCCCGGTTTTGCAGGCAGCATCAATTATAATTTTGTGTTTAAATCCTTATCAAAACCAAGTCCAGTCTGTAACAATATATATATATATATATATATTATTATATAGAAGATATATATATATATATATATATATATAATATATATATATATATATATATATATGTATGTATGCATGTATGTATATATGTATATATGTGTGTGTGGAAAAAACACATAGCAATTTGAGAATGAATACGACCAGTGCTTAAAACTATCCAAGGAGGGAGTAATTAGTGAAAAGATCATAATCATGTTAATAAACAGAGAAATAAAAGGAGACAGTGGCTACAGTTTCTTTTTATTTCATCTTCCGGTGCCGTTTTCTCTTTCAAGTTCTGCCAGTTTTTGGGGAGTATTTTCCTACTCACTGTTATATAAAAAGGCAGGAAATTTATAATATCGGTTGTGACTCATGGCAAGCGAGCTTAATCAAGAATTTAACTTTGAGATATTATGCCATTTTTCGTCATCATTTGGCGAAAATAATTCAGACCTAATTGAAGTAACACTTATATTTTGTCCTGTGAGCATTGGTATATATATGATACATTGAGATAATTTCCTATGCACTAGTAGAATATATCTTACTGTGAAGACGTTTTCGTTTTACGTTTAGTTCATATAAATGATAGTGCTAAGGTAAATTACAAAAGTTGAAAAAACTCATTCTAAACACTGGTAACAGGTAATTTTTACTTGAAAAAAGTAAATGTAATCTTGTTTGTTAATTGACATTCTTCAGTGATTTATAGAAAAAATCGTAATTAGTAAGTAAATATAAGTGTCGCAATTTTGATAAAAAGCTCAGCAATACATAGCAAGAAAGAGGGAAAGAGATTTACTTGAAGACAGTGGTTCCTATTCTCATTAACGCAATCACAACCGTGTTTATTAGGTTTCTATATCATGAACCGCTGGCCCATTTAATCTCCATTAATTATTACCGCTCTAGTGATAATGCACTGAACAACATAGTGAGGGAAGATATACGATGAACATAGATAATTCATATTTTATTGCATAATCCTTGCAATTTATCTTAACGCTGTAATTATTTAGCAACATTAGGCTTTACATAGCAATTTATCATGTTACATGTCCCAAACACGTCTCAGCTTTCTAATTATTTAGATGTTTTGCAAACGCATGTTTATTTGATACATTAAAATATCCGTTAGGCATGAGCTTTATCTCGTTCGCAACTAAACTCTCAAAATTTCATGTGAATAAGCTCTTCCTAAAGAACATAATGGGAAAAGACTTAATTGTATGTGTTAGAGATTTTTCTGTTGCAATAGTTCGTTTTATGAATAGTTAAAGCAGAAATGTAGGCGGTAGCCAATAATAAAATTCTGATTATTCTCAGTTTTGACGGGAAATAGAGAAGATATAAGCTGAAGTAGATCATTTAAACAATTTCTTATTTCACAAAGGAAAAGAAGAAGAACATTAGGGCAAGTAGCCATCAGGGAGGCGGGAACCAAACGAAAAATCACCGAGGATGGACACTTTCAGAGGAGCTGGCGTCGTCTGCTGGGGAACTGAAGGGCTGATGGTTCATTCACATCCAATAGCTAACGGTACTTGAAAAACTGACTGGTTGATAACTATGGATTCCCCGATAGTTTCCATCTATTTTTAGATAATAAAAAATAATGGTGCTTTAGTCCCAAGTTAAGTCACCTGTAAAGCGAAATTCTCTCTCTCTCTCTCTCTCTCTCTCTCTGTCTAGGAACAAGTTTCATGGCATAATTTCAAAATAAGATATAATTTAAGACAAATATAATAAATCACTTTAAACTTTTCAGTCTAACTGAAACTACAGTACTATTCTCATCAGATCAGATAAATTGTCCAAGAAAAATTCCCTGAAAAAAGAAGAGGAAGGATGAGGAGTAAGCGTTTTGATGTTAGTAGAGGAAGGAATAGAAGATGAACCGATGAAAGCAAATAATTATTACTGTCTTTGTATTCATTCGAAGTGATAAAAATAAGCTTTAAATCCGACGGTCGCCATACACTGAATCATTGAACTTTGTCAGTTATAGTTATTTCAGCAAATTCCATCCAATCATGCGCACTTACTGTAATTTCTTCCTCCGTAATTCTTGTCATAGTATAATAAGGATGTTTATGCACACACTCACGCATCCTGTCAGTTGCAAGACGAAATTCGCAGGTGAATGTTTTCATCTTTTAAAAAAACTCTTCGCTTGTTTTGACTTGGAGGTGGGCTGCATTGACACTGCATATCCTCGTGCCAATAAGAATGTTGGGTATATGCCTAACTTTGTGTGTGTATATATATATATATATATATATATATATATATATATATATAGTTATATATATATATATATATATATATATATATATATATATATATATATTATATATATATATATATATATATATATATATATATATATATATATTTATTTATTTATTTATTTATTTATTATATATATATATATATATATATATATATATATATATATATATATATATATATATATATATATAAACGTATAAATGTGAATATCTGAAGATAGGTAGAATGGAAAAGGGGACAAAGAGAGAGAGAGAGAGAGAGAGAGAGAGAGAGAGGGACAGAGTGTAATAACGGCGTTCCTCTTTGAAGTCCCAAGACTGGCATTTTCTTTTGGGTCTCCCGAAGCATGAAAACCAACAGGAGTCTCCGGACTTCACTAAAAGAAGCTGCATATTCGCTGGATTTTGTCGCCCAAAGAGACAACAGATTTAAGAAAGTCCTGTCTTGTATTTTTTATGAAATGCAGATAAATTCCTTCCTTCAAAGTTAGTATGCTAGTATCTGTCTTGATTGAGAGTGCAGTTTTTAGTTTTCTGTAAAAGAAAACTATTCAGATGGCTGTTTGTCTGTCCGTCCTCACTTTTTCTGTCTGCCCTCAGATCTTAAAGACTAGTGAGGCTAGAGGCCTGCAAATTGGTATGTTCATCTTCCACCCTCCAGTCATCAGATATACCAAATTACAGACCTCTAACCTCAGTAGTTTTTATTTCATTTACGGTTAAAGTTCGCCATGATCGTGCGTCTGGCACTGCTATAGGTGCCAACGACATAGGCCACCACCGGGCCGTAGCTGAAAGCTTCATGGGCCACGTGAGAGCGTTTCATGGGCCTTGGCTGAGAGTTTCATACAGCTTTATGCGCTGTACAGAAAACTTGATTGCGCTGAAGAAACTTCGACGCATTTTTTTTTTTTTTTTTTAATTCACGTAAAGAGTGAAGTCAGAATTTACATAGTGTACCATGCCGAGACAGATACCTTTTGTTCTTCTTAACTTAAAAGACAGTAAACGTGATGTTTGACCAAAAGCGCTTCTTTTGCTCTTCGTTGGAAATAATTGCTGTCGATATGATTCAAGTTTCTAAAAAAAATAAAATGGGTAAATGCATTGTCTTCCGTCAAAAGCTTCTGAAACGCTTAGTATTAACTATATTTGACTGATGAAAATAATAGTTAAATAAACAGAATAATGTATTAAAAAAAAAAAAAAAAAAAAGAGAACACCAAAGTAGGTGTGTACCTGGAATTTTGCTTTTCATGTTTATATACACAGATTCTACATGAAATCAAAGGAAAAAGCAAAACGGAACCACTAAATTTTTCCATCACTGAGATCATATTTTCCCCAGTACATCCGAATTTGCGCTAGGATGAAATTAATTGGAAAATATAATTTATCTGATGATAACACTTCCGATCTCTTGTGCATTTTAGTCTCTACCATCATAAAATTCGGAAAAAAATATTTTACCATATGAAAAATAGTGGCGACATTGATAGCTTATTTCAATGATTTTAAAAACGAAAAAAATAATATTTTGAGATTTGTTTTTCAGTTTTCACAGCCAAAGTATATAAAAAAAACAGTGGAATGTTTTTGTATTAGATATATAAAGCGAATAACGTTCCTTTATCGTTTAAGCTTTCTGGATATCCAGTTTTATTTTTAAAATAGAAATCTGCAGTACTACCGTAGCGTTGTTCGTTATATTTGTTTTAAAAGTAATACAGGAAGTTCTCGTTAAAGTCAAGAAGTGCTGAATACATTAAACAACTGGAACCACAAGCTAAATACCTGACCTGCAAGGTCCAGTGAAATAAATGGAACCTCAACTCGAATACCAGGCCTTCTAGGTCCTATGATATACTGTAAGTGAAACCTCAGGCCATATACAAGTGGAGTTTCAGTCCAAATACCAGGACTTCAAGGTCCAGTGAAACAAGTGTATCCTGAAGCCATATATGAGATAATAGTCTCTCATGCCAAACATCACATCTGTGTCCAGTGAGACAAGTGTTAGTTCAAGCAAATCACCAGAGTTTCAAGATCCAGTGTAATAAGCGGTACCATACCTCCAACTAAATATGATATCTTAAAGGTCCAGCGTAATACGAGGGATTTCAAAGTAAATACAAGATTTTCATGGTTGAATACTAAATATAGGAATTTAAACCTATATCAGACCTGCAGTGTACTCGTACAGTTCTGTAAATGGGAGTTCAGCAAAGCATCATTATATTAACGGCAACAAGCGAATTCAGAACCACACACCAGGTCATACAGGCTCCAGCAGTAAGATGCGCCTCAAGACAAGCGTGGGACCTTGCAAGAGGGACCCTCCTAAAATTCTAAAGTAATAATAAGGAAGATGTTAAGCCAAACATAAAGACCTTCTATGTCCTGTGGTATAAGTGGATAATTAAAACCGAGCAAATGTTCCTCGAATGTTTATCGTCAGCAGCGACTTTGGAGTCAAGAGATCTGTCCGGTAAGAGAATATATATCCCGATGATTATAGGCACTAAAATTGTACGCACTTTGCTGATATATAGCAACGCTCTTCCGTAAAAGGGCTGACCAAAATTACACCACTGGAATGTTAATGCTCTTTTTTACTAACAATTATGTAGATCTCATTTATATTTTATTTTTTGTGTTCAATGACTTTTTATATTTTATTTTTTGCGTTCACTGACCTTTTATGTTCTAATTTTTACTCTTGTTTTTCATTCGAATTCATTCACATCCACGGATAAATCACACCATTTAGTTGGTATTTTTATTTCTCTTTCACATATGCTGACAGTTCTGATCATCTAGGGATTATTTTTACTGCGCATTTATAATGGCTACCATCAACTGCACCCTTTTATTTGTTTGAAAATGAGGGAGCAATTTAATTCCCGCATACATTTAACTAAAGAAGGGACTCATACAAACATATTTGTGCCAGAGATATTGTTCCTTCTAACGATGTTTTTTCAAGATTGCAAATTAAATGAGACGCTGTCTGTAGTAATATGCTCCTAAAGCATGTAAACAAGCAGTCGCTCCCCCAACCTAATTTACCCTTTGTTTATTGAGAATAAAGTCACCGCTGCATGGCGGATCATATTTGACCTAGAAATCAGAGCAAGGCTATCAACATTTTGATCTGTCCTTCTTTTTACCTGGAACATATATTGAGATGACACGGATAAAAAAGGGCAAGGAGAGGAGACTTAATGCCACTCCCTTAAGCAGCTTAAGAAGCTTAGCCCAACTAAGCTGCTCAAAACAACCTTTCTAAAGGCAGATTAAGCTGCTGAATTGTCTTACCTTCGCAGGACCGGGAAGAGGCAACCGAATCGCTGACCACCTGGCGAATGACACATCGTTTGCACACGGGCCCTTAAAAGGAAGAGACAGCAGTAGGCAGTTAGTAGTGTGAGGAGCCATGCAGTAGCAGAGGAGGGGACAGTCATACACGTGGGCGAGTTTACAGTTTGCTGAGAGACCATTCATTTCCCCCGTCCAACTCCAGACTCCAGTCATCCTCGAGGGACAGCGTGCATCGCCAGTGTGATCGTACCTCGTCATCCTTCGCCAGAGACCCGCTTCCCCTAAGGTAAAGTGCGAGTAAAGACTTTTCAGTCACGACCGTTTGCCCTTCAGAAAGTCTGGAGTACCAGCATTTCACTTCTGTCCTTGTGCCAGTTTATCCAGTGCATTTCCAATGTCCTGTGTTCGAGTGTAAAGTGGTCATTCATTCCTCGAGTCTTTGGCACCCTCAGTGCAAACTCGAGTCATATTCGGTGTTATATTGTTCCTCTACTGGCGTGTAATGTGTAAATCTCTCTTGCAGAGGGACCTATTCGCAGTGGACTCATCTTGGACTGTGCCTTGCCCTTAGTCAAGACTCCAGTAGAAGGATCTCCAGGCGTTGCAAGCCCTTTATCAATTTACTTATCCATTTTCCCTACTAATGCTCTCTTTTGTAAATATGATTCTTTATTTTATCCCAAGTGTTTACGTAACATTTCCTTATGAAGCAGGGCCTTCAGCTCCTAAATTCACCCCTTCTTCTTATTCTTTTTTACGATTTCCCTTTACGCAAGTCAGAACTCCAAGGCCAATTAAATAAAGTTTCCGTTGCCGGTCTGTAAAAACACCATAACCCAGGGAGATACGTAAAGAAAAAGAAAAGAAAAAAAAAAATATATATGTATTTATGTATATATATATATGTGTGTGTATGTATATGTATATGTATATGTATATGTATATGTATGTGTGCGTGTGTGAGTGTGTTTATGAATTCTTTTCATATGCACACGTTAAATTGTTTTGTTTTATTCACGAATGTAGAGTCACAAACAGTATTTAATATCCAATTCTCTGTACCTTGGGAATAACTTACATCGAAGGGGAATTGTAAATGATACGTGTTTTGCCCGTGGCAAGACTCGAACCGATGCAACCTTTAGCAAGACCGATAGGCAGTGACTTTAACACTGAGCCTTAAAGAGAGATATAAATTGATATCGAATCTGCTGTACATATGCCTATCGAATTCGCATTCATTTCATTTCAAAGCTAACGATGCTTAATTATATATATATACAACATATATATATATATATATAGATAGCTAATATTTATATATATATATATATATATATATATATATATATATATATATATATATATATGTATGTATGTATTTTATATATATATATATATATATATATATATATATATATATATATATATATATATATATATATATATATATATATATATATATATATATGTGTGTGTGTGTGTGTGTGTGTGTGTGTGTGTGTGTGTGTGTATAAATTGTCATTGTCTTCGACTAGTTTTAAACACCAGACAGAGAGATAAACAGAGGTTAAGGATTTTGACTCAAAGTACGGTGTCGTAACCACTAGTCTTCAGAGAAATGCTGTCACTTTCATTCTTGGGACAAAACAGAAGAGAAAGATAGACCGAGACTGCTAAGATCATCACTTAATCTCATTGACTGCTGTCACGGATGAATTAGACCCCAGGGAGCTTCAATGGCTTTTTATCGATGGATTATCAATAAATGCTTAAGGAGCATTTCTTTTCTCCCCGCAAAAGTCGATTCTTAATTCCCAAGAGAAGACTGGCCAAATAATAGATTAACCTTCACATTTTATAGACATTCCGTGATTAAAGTTTAATATGGCTCTTGAGTCTCCCCTATGCGGAAGAGATCTATTTCTTGTTTTTACTTATTTTGTCTAAATCTATTATCTTGACATTATACGTTGCGAAAATTATTACTTGTTACTAAAATGGTAAAATGGCATTTATGACAATAATCAGATTTCGTTATTTAATTCCCTGCACTCCAGAATATTTCTGTACATGAAAGTTGCTTGTTATTTCTGTCACGTTTTATATATATATATATATATATATATATATATATATATATATATATATATATATATATATATATATATATATATATATATATATATATATATATATATATATATATATATATATATATATATATATATATATATATATATATATATATATATATATATATATATATATATGTGTGTGTGTGTGTGTGTGTGTGTGTGTGTGTGTTTCTAGAGCTCAAATATAAAATAATAAGTAGAAGTAAAAGCCTCACTCCTAATATGTAAAAATAATACTCTCAGAGACAGGTACACATACACATATATATCTACAGTATTTAAAACACATTTTATATATATATATATATATATATATATATATATATATATATATATATATATATATATATATATATATATATATATATATATATATATATATATGTGTGTGTGTGTGTGTGTGTGTGTGTGTAATATAAATATATATATATATATATATATATATGTATATATATATATATATATATATATATATATATATATATATATATATATATATACATATTCCAAAGTGGAGAATGCAGGAACAGCAGCAAAAGAAAATACATAGATAAAACATCCTGAAAAGTGTCTTCGATAATCAGGAGGCGAGTGAGCTAAAATCCATAAATTGAGAGAGAGAGAGAGAGAGAGAGAGAGAGAGAGAGAGAGAGAGAGAGAGAGAGAGAGAGAGAGGCGTCAAAAGACATCCTCAAGAAAACCGATGAGTTTCGTGTTTGCGTTATTTCCCGAGGGAATTCTGGCGGCAGGATGAGCAAGGTCTCCATAAAGTTTCACACCGAGATGGACAGGAAGAATGCTGCTCCTAAAATAGGAATGAAGTTCTCCAAATATCCCAGAGAATGCCGCATGTCAGGGAATAAGATATGTTTTTGTTGGGATCATCTTCTTGAAGCTCCCCGGTTTTATTGCGTAAGATTTTTTGTAAGTCTTCAGTGCAGAGTCCGCTGGCCTGGAGGGAGGTACGAGAGTAGGGGGTTGGTTGGGGGAAGGTTATTGGAGAGGTAAGGAAGGGGAAAGAGGCGACGGAAATATTGTGAGGGAGAGACAATACGTTTTGGAAATACGATGATTCCAACGTAAAAAAACAAAAATAAAAATAAAATCAAATATTCTGACGGACATGGTTTGTTCTCGACTGTCCTTTTGCAGACTAAAGGATAATTGGTTGATTGGTTGATATATATGATATGCAAACTAGCGTCACGTCATTAAGCAATATAAACATTGGATAAAAACGCACCGAAATAAGAGAGAATTTGGAGAGTTTTACCCGCAGATCGCTTTCATTATCTCATATTAAGACTTAGAGGATCGTAAATAACAGAAACTATAAACTCTCCGTATGATTAAAAACACTCACTGCAATGAAGGTACCATTTATATTGAACAGAAAAAGACAACCTACACGAGGGTCCTAAAATGAACACCAAATATCAAAATCTGAGTCATGGGAAAAGTACAGTTGACTTCTTCATCGCAGTACACAAAGAGGAAACACTCTAAATCTGATAGACTAGAATGCAAAATTGCCAGGGGTAAATAGCTATCAACACCAATGAGTAACCCTAGTTTCAAATGAAGCCATATTTTAAAATTGTATTTATACCAGGATAAAGCTACACCATCATAACCCATTTTCCGTGTTAACTAGGGTATGATGCTACACAAGCACACACACACAAACACTATATATATTATATAAATATATATATATATATATATATATATATATATATATATATATATATATATATATATATATATATATATATATATATATATATAAAGTGTGTGTTCAGTTGGGTTTACTTACTTACTGTCAATTCATACATACATGCAAATAAAATAAAATTATCAAAATGTAAGCGCAAGAGTAAAA
>NC_089788.1:45504122-45526622 GCF_040412425.1 Macrobrachium rosenbergii
TCCCCATCGGGGAAATTCCAGAAGTAGCGTGAATTGGATATTAAATGACATTTGTAGCTTCATGAACATATATATATATATATATATATATATATATATATATATATATATATATATATATATATATATATATATATATATATATATATATATATATATATATATATATGTATGTATGTATGTAATATGAAAATATATACATAAAACACACATTTAAACGTTGAAACCATATATTTAGGCACTTTGTTTCACCCTGTTCACTACAGAATATGGACAGGTGGACACACACACACACAAACATGATAGTATATAGGCCTATATGTTATATAGGTGGCGTTTCTTAATATATATATATATAGTGGTTTTATATATATATAGCAACCCAGTTTTATATAATATTTATTTCCATTATAAATCATCGGGAGTTATATAAAATTTTTATCACAGGGAAAAAGCCGGAGTTTACAAGATTTATAGTAATTGTCATGACATCTATGTAGGCGAGATAGGTAGATCGCTCTCGCAAAGAATCCAGAGCACAAAAGTTACTTTGGGAGAGTTCGGGAATTTTTCTACGATGGGAAATACAGGGCATGTCATTAACTGGAGTGGGGGGAGTTGGTTTTCAAGAGTAGCTGTCCGTACAAAAGAAAGATTGAATCATCAATCAAACCAACAATTGAACCTGTCAGGAGGACATTGGAAATCGGACGCCATCGACACCTTAATCTTCCAACGACTCTTGAAGAAGATGGTCTACCCACTGAACCATCAAAGAGGAGTAAAAACCACTAATGCTGAGTCTGCTGTACTTCTTACCCGTTGAGATCGGGGAAATTATACTTCAGTTTTCGGCATTAACTTTCCACCTCCACCATAAAAGCTCATTGGTACATTTGGAACAGTATATATATATATATATATATATATATATATATATATATATATATATATATATATATATATATATATATATATATATATATATATATATATATATATATATACATATATATATATATACAGCTCTTATGAAATTTGTAGCATATATCTATATGATGGGTAAACAAGTACAGCAGATTCGGCATTAACTTACACCTCTTTTGATGGCTCAGTGGGTAGACCGTCAACTGGAGTCGTTGGAAGGTTACTGTGTCGAGGGATAGAGACCCAGCAGTACCAATCCATATATATCGCTTATAAATATCCTTCAGTGATAATATATTATATCGGGGAAATATATATACAGTAGCGTGAATTGATATTAAATGGCAATTGTAGCTTCATGATATATATATATATATATATATATATATATATATATATATATATATATATATATATATATATATATATATATATATATATATATATATATATATATATATATATGTATGTATGTATATATATATATATATATATATATATATATATATATATATATATATATATATATATATATATATATATATATATATATATATATATATATATAATATGTATGTGTGTGTGTGTGTGTGTATGTGTGTGTGTGTGTGTGTGTGATTTTTGTATACTTGTGTGTATTAAATACTTCCCATCTACGGAAGGTGCAATGTCGTTTTATAGCCAATGGGGTCCATGACTGGGGTAGATCATGGTCGAAGGAATTTATTACGTTTGACAAGACCGTTTGCCACTCCAGTTCCAAATTGCTACCAGCAATCGGTTGAGATCCAGAAAAGGGTATTAAGTTAGCATCCGCATCCCTTACTGATAACTGAAATGCCAAAATATTTCAATACTTAGCTTCCGACGTTATTCCCATAATAGTTAAAAAGGAATGCTCTTAGTAAAAGAAAAAGAGAAGAATACTAAATACCTCTCTTGATGGCTCAGTGGGTAGACCGTTACTGGAGTCGTTGAGGTTACTGTGTGTAGAAATGGCAGTACCGATCCAGCTATAAATTCCCTTCAGTGATTATTCCCCTCGGGAACAAAGTGGTAAAAGAAAATGATATTTGTGTGTCATGAACAATATATATATATATATATATATATATATATATATATATATATATATATATATATATATATATATATATATATATATATATATATATATATATATATATATATATATATATATATATATGTATATGTGTGTGTGTGTGTGTGTGTGTGTGTTTGTATACTTGTGTGTATTAAATACTTCCCATCTACGGAAGGTGCAATAAGCTAATGTGGGGTATGACTGGGGTAGAGTATCGGCTTACGTTTGACAAGACCGTTTCCACCCAGTTCCAAATTGCTACCAGCATCGGTTGAGATCCAGAAAAAGGGTATTGGGTTAGCATCCGCATATATGATAACTGAAATGCAAAAAATATTTACCCTTCCAACGTTATTATTTATAGTTAAAAAGGAATATAAATAAATAGAAGAATACTAAATATAGCTAGAAATAAATACATATATAGAAAGTGGTAGTGAATTGTGTGTGTGTGTAAATATATATATATATATATATATATATATATATATATATATATATATATATATATATATATATATATATATATATATATATATATATATATATATACATATTTGCATATTTGTACACATATATGTATATATTGTATATACATACAAACACACACACAATTCACTTTCTTTGCCACTTTCTAGGGAGTGAAGGCAGCTGGTACCATTTCCGATTTCCTTAGCTAGTATTTAGGGATGGGATTGCTAACCCAAAGTTATTTTCCTTGAACCCAGTAGATGCCGGTATTCATTGACAGTGGATAGACTGCCTGGCATAGTAAATGTGCATAAAGAAAGAGCAAGAAACCTGAATGGAATAAAAATTTCTAAGATACGGAAAAGGAAAAAGGCGGAAAACAAAAGTGAATAGATAAGACGAAACCATTGTTAACGTTAAGGTTGATAAGAACTTAAGTAACTTCCCTGCTTGTAGCAGACCCCTCCGCTCCACTCTGATGTCCGAATTATCAGCGCTAAAACCCTTCCTAACACAGTGTTAGTCTTCCATCAGCCATAACTTTCTGTTCCAGTAACTTCAAGCCTCGCTCTTTGCAAGTTGAAATTATATTTGCTTTGTTAATTACAAGTTGGTATGATCAATTAATGATTAACTTTGCTTTGTAATTATTGGGAAAAAGTTTCTCAGGTGAAGCGGGAGAGAGAGAGAGAGAGAGAGAGAGAGAGAGAGAGAGAGAGAGAGAGAGAGATTCCCATTATAGAGTCGCAGTTTAGAGATTTTGAGACTGTTCAAGTAAACGAAATGTTATTCTTATTTCTATTACAATAGTACCATTTTTCTATTTTTTCTGTTTCATGGAAATAGACAAAATACTATTTGCTGATTCATAACTTATATACCATTTCAGCTCAAAGGAGTAGTATAAGCAATAAAAATACAAGTAAATATGTAAAGAAACCATAGAGTAATAGAATTAAAAACAGTTGTATAAATCTTGAATGTGTACACTTACATTTTTTGCAGGGCACTTTGTAGCTCTACCTCTCTGTTATATAAACCATCTCTCTCTCTCTCTCTCTCTCTCTCTCTCTCTCTCTCTCTCTCTCCACACCTGCTAGGTTTTTGAAAAAGAAAATTTGCCCCCTTTTCCTGTGAAAAAAAGAAAGTTTCTTATCGTCTGGACTTTCGATTTTCATGGTCGTCTTGATGTTCAGACCTTGGACGCTGTCATGTAAAGGCGTGGAAATCCCTTGGCAAAATCAAGAAAGAGGCGAACATCCCGGATATTGGTGATAAAACGACGACAGATGTTAGTCATTTTTGGAATTTCAGGTGAAGCCTTACTTAAATCACAAGGTTGAGAAATGTATTGGAGAACGTCGGGAGAGTTGTGACTATCCCGGATATGGGTGATAAAAGAGGGGAAGTTGTTAGCCATACTGGAAAATATCAGGAAGTTTGTTAGGAAATGTCATCTTACCGTGACTGTAAAACCAAAGATTCGAGCGCGAGAGACAGACAGACAGAGAGGAGGGGGGAGGAAGGGAGGAGGTAAAGAAGAAAAAGAATAAGAAAGTTAAAGTTCAGAAAGCTATTTTGAATTATTATCTTAAAAATGCCTTTTCTATTTTCCCTCTTCTTATTACATTTATTGACGTATACCGATGATAATGACTTGACATAAAGACGACATATTTCATAAACCTCGGATTTCGTCTCTAAAATACACCCTGTTTATAAGAGCAATTAAATGAATGCTAGGTATAAAGACAACTCTCGTAAATTAAACTATCCATGGGTCGACTTGACACGGGAGATTTTTGCGTGTAGAGATATGCTTTTTTAATTATGTAGAGGCAAGTGAATGGGCCACAGAGTCTTTATTTTTCGTAATTTATGGTAAGCAGTTGTGTATATGTATAATACAGTAATTATCGTTCCTATTTCTCTTTTAATTACACTCTCACCATACAAATGGAGTAGAAATCAATGTTACCTTTCCTTACATTTATGAATAGGCATCGCTATGATTAAAAAAACGATATTTCTGTAATTAAGATCTTCTGAGGCTGTAACCAACATTTTTTCCGTTTAACTTGGTATGTCAAAGCGGCTGGAGAAGAATTATTATGGAAATATCTATTGTGCTCTTTTGATGGCTTTACAAAAGGTTTTACAACTATTTTCTTATTACTGAATGTCTATCAAAACAGCAAAGGAGCGCACCTTTATACAGTTGAAATATTACAAGAAGTAAATCGACAAAGATACGCAAAGCGAATAATTAAATAAGCTGTGAATATGGCAAATACTGCAAGCAAGATGGAACTGTTTCTACGTGATAGGGATTTTTATGGCTAAGTTTTCCTATTATGAATCCTTCGGGAATTCGCCGAGGAACTTCAATAATAACATTCTTTAATCTTCAAAGTTCCTGAACAGCGAGCAACGAGACGCATTTGGGAAGTATTCAGAATAACATTTAATCTCAGGGTTAACTAATTACCTACTAAATGGTTTTCGTCTGTCCCCTCTCTCTCTCTCTCTCTCTCTCTCTCTCTCTCTCTCTATTTGTTCTTACCGACAACATTCAAGAACAGACGTGAATCCAGACTCTTCCGTATTAATATCGTTTCTTGAGCAGCCGGTAAAGCTTGCGGAAAAACTTTCACGGTTCAATGAAATGTCGTCCCCGTTAGGCAATGAATGGGGAAATACATTAGTGCCACCAGGTGGGCCCTCACTTCCTGTGCCATGATAGTGGAGAGAAATTGGAATGCTAAATCTGTCTCGAGGACATCTCTATGCTGGATATCTCAAGAGCATTTTTCTAGGTCACATTTAGATATAAAATTAGGTAGAAATAATTTTATGAAACAGATGTAAAATCATTTAAAGGTTTTTAATTCATAGGTTTAGTTCCTGGATCTTGTCAGTGGGAACAACGAGAGAGAGAGAGAGAGAGAGAGAGAGAGAGAGAGAGAGAGAGAGAGAAACAAATGAATTGTCAGGAGATGACAATGCAATAGTTACAGTTACTCTCACTTTGAGTGACAGCTAGCAACGCGATTTCCCCATAAGACCAGTGCACAAAATGCAAAGCAGGCTGTTTTGTTCATTTACTCCCATACCTGAAATGGTTTTTAATTCCGTCGTTAATTACGTGCTATCTCTGATTTTTAGTTTTCTGTAAAAGAAAACCACTGTGCCGGCTTTGGTCTGTCGGTCCGCACTTTATTCTGTCCGCCCTCATATCTTAAAAACTACTGTGGCTAGAGGGCTGCAAATTGGCATGTTGATCCTCCATCCTCCAACCATCAAACATACCAAATTGCAGCCCTCTAGCCCCAATAGTTTTTATTTTATTTAAGGTTAAAATAAGCCATAATTATGCGTCTGGCAACGCTATAGGACAGGCCACCTCCGGGATGGCTGAAAGTTCCATGGGCCGCTGCTCAAACAGTATTATATACTGTCCGGAAAACTCGATTGCGCCGATGAAACTTCAGCACATTTTTTACTTGTTTTCTTTTACTCCCTCCTTCGCGCCTGGGCCACGTATTGCCCAACGCCAACGGAGTAGCTTCTCTTTGTCCTCGACCACATCTGTTATGGCCATAGGAGAGATTTTTATCATCCTTCATACACTCGTTCTCTCCTCTTCCTTCTAAGGGATCACTGCAACCCCTTTCCTGCAAACGGTTTGTTACTCGTTTGTAAAATATTTTTTCTCAACGTTCCCTACAGCAACATCAGCTCATTCCTAAATAATTCGGGTAAGTTCAAAGCTCCTTGGGCAGTTCGATAACGTTTAGTGCTGATTTAATTGAACGTGTAACTTGTCTTAAATTTAAAGAGTATTAAAAAATCACGTGGTCTCTTATTTATAAGACACTCGCAAGCCTGAGAAGGCTAAGAGTATCGACAGCAGTAACTCTTGATGAGGAAACAGGAGACTTAGAATGCGAGTGGATTATTACTGAACCGTCAAATAGGTCGCTATTATACTAATAATGCATTGTTGTCCAGGGATAATGATAATTATAAAAAATAAGTAATGGAAGGGATTATAAAGGTAATAATAATAATAATAATAATAATAATAATAATAATAATAATAATAATAATAATAATAATAATAATTTTAATAATAATAATAATAATTCTTCGCCTTCTTTTGAAGGACTTTGATTTGGCTTTGTGGTAGACCGTAGTCTCGATCAGCTGCCCTGCCTGTCATCGCTTAGACCACGGTAGCGTAAATACATGTATTATACCAGTCACCAGCGCCCTTTCTCCCAGCAGCAAGAAGTTGTTGCACGGTTAGGTGGACAGTTCGAGACGTGTGAGGTATCTGTTATGTTTTAAGGAGAAGTTGGAGTGGCTTTGTTTGTGTGTGTATTAGTCAGTAACACCCATTTGCTTTTAAACAAACCTACCTGTTAATTACATATATAATCCAGGGGTGGCTACACAGATAGCAAAGTGTCCGCCTCTCTGACCGGCCGGCTGCGGATTTGAACCCGTGCCACAGACCTCTATGAAGTCCGAAGCTGCTGCTCTAACCGACTTGGCCATCGAGGCTCTAGTAATGATGAATAACAATAATAATATTTTAAACACCACTGACGCAATTACCATTTAACTGCTAAATATAAGATGAATCCCTGAACAGAAGCATCACACTCTTGCACAAAGAATATTATGCGTCGTAAAAGTGTTATAAGAATGATTACAAGGTGAAAATTGTTTACATCACAGGAGCTGGTATACTACTCTAAGCTTCAGGAGCTTCAGGAAAAGGAGAGGAAAAAGGGAGCTTAGGATGGTTAGATAGCCTGTGCGAAAGAGGCAACAGCAGGAGGGGCCTCGACCATAGGAAGTGAGAGTTCATGAAATGTAAAGGTGAATGACGAAATGCAGGCCCAGGCAACCTGATGATAAGGTAGTTGTGATCTACACGTTGCTGATGAGCCTTCTGTGTGGTTATGATACGCAACAGATGTTGCAGAAATTTTCTTGACAAGGGCTCGTCCATAATTCTTGCAACACATCGTTTTCTGTTATTTATTTGGGTTTGATACTCAGAAGGTAATCCAAAGTTTAAATGTAAAGGGAACATTTGTGCTTCCTTAACAGGTTTGCTCTCTCTCTCTCTCTCTCTCTCACACACACACACACATATATATACACACACACGCGCATATCCACTTTAAATTAAACCCCCTCTTTCTTCCACCCCTTGATACCATGCATTTTCTCCTTTTGTTAGAAGTTTTAACTCTCTCTCTCTCTCTCTCTCTCTCTCTCTCTCTCTCTCTCTCTCTCTCTCTCTCTCTCTCTCCCTATCTATTTAACTGTCCCCTCCTTCTCCTCGACATTGTATTTTATTTCTTTTTTCTAGAATTTTTATTGAAGAAATACCCGGCAGGGACCAGGCGCTCTGTAAAGCATTATGTCCGCCCCATTTCACAACAATACCAAGCGAAAATCCTTTTAAAGTTATCACATATCTTATACATAAGTATAATAATATGTAAATTACATGCGGCTTCCTTCTCTGTAGCGCAAAGTCAATATATCCTAGGCTTAGGACTGTGAATTTATAACATTGTAGTCACGTATTATTAAATTCTTCCCCCTACTTGCCTGTATATTACTTCTTATTAACAATTCTATTTGCGCCTTCCTTTGCTAGCTGCGTTTATTTAAAGAAATAATAAATATTATTTTTATTAATTTTCTGTAAAAGAAAACTATTGAGGTGGCTTTATCTGTCCATGCACATTTTTCTGTCCGCCCTCAGATCTTGAAAACTACTGAGGTTAGAGGTCTGCAAATTGGTTTGTTGATCATCCACCCTCCAATCATCAAACATACCAAATTGCGGCCCTCTATTTTATTTAAGGTTAAGGTTAGCCATGGATCGTGCCTCTGGCACTGCTAGAAGTGCCAGCCACCGACGCATCTTCATTTGAAAGCGTCTGGGGAGAAATATCACTGCCCGGTCGTGGCTGAGAGTTCCATACTGCAGCACATCGAGAGTTTCATACAGCATTATACGCTGTACAGAAAAATCGATTGCGCCGAAGAAACTTCGGCGCATTTTTTACTTGTTGTTTCAACAGATTAGTTATCGATTTTATTTCTTTTGCTGCTAGATCTGACACATACAATGAATATAATAGAAGGGAGAAATTAAAATAATCATGATATGAATGCTTTCTAATGACTTGAATATATTATATCACTTTTAGAAATAAAGATTTTTCAGACTTGCCTTTTGACTTACTATTCTAGCTCTCTTCTCTCTCTCTCTCTCTCTCTCTCTCTCTCTCTCTCTCTCTCTCTCTCTCTTACAATATGTATATACATATATTGTAAATATTCAGCCCCCACAGCCTCTATTCCAAGAAACCATAAAGATGGATCTCCTTTAAACAGAACAGTGAGACCAGGGGCATCCAAATGACAGTTAGCCTTTCTGTCACCTTGATGTATAGGTGACCTATAACCCAAACTTGTTTTGAACGTTCACTGGACCCAGATTGTTATGACAGACCCATGTTTTCCCCTGGGACTAAAGAAGAAGCAGCAGCAAGCCTTCCAAAGTTCTGAGAAGAAGCAGTCATCAGCAAACTCGGGTGAAGGACAGACGTGTGTGTGTGTGTCTCGATCTCCTTAATCTTGGAGACGTAATGCTCCTCCTCTGTGTCCAACCTGGTACTATAGGAGTTGAATGCAACTCCGTTCAGTTGTTGAAGGAAGACCAGCCAACGCTGCCCCTCACTGCAAAAGCTTGTGCAACTGGGAAGATATATACGGTAGGTGTCTGAGAATTAACATCTGAGTGCCAGTAGCTTTTCCTAAGACTAAACTTCTTATTTCCATTTCACTTTTCTCTTCCCTCGAAAGTAATTCTCCTGAAAATTCCCGCTATTACTCATTTGTGTGTTCCTTGTTGTAAAATCTAAGGTATTGATTGTTCCTTGTAGGAATTAAGTTTAGGGCAGAATACCCCTTGATTTCAAGGACATAAAGTTAAAGTTTCCCTCCATAGTGCTAGAATGGTGTTGCTGAGAGAATCCTTTATATACTAAGCTTATCTGGAATAATCCCTTTCCAGATACATGCTGACTCGCCCCCTCATTATTCTACAACCATCGCCTGTGAGATCTTGCCTTGAAGAAGCACTAATTCCGTTGCACTATACCAAGCTATCGGCTTCTGTTATCCATTTCAAGCTTGCCAATCTAGAGCCATGGCTCCTCATTTCTGATTCATGTTCAGTTTGAATATTTTTTTCTTGAAAGCTAAGTAATTGTCCTGTAATGGTGTTTATTTAGTTACTAATTGTCCTACTAGTTTCCACACCAGTCAATATTTATTCTATGATCACTGATTCATGTGAGTTTCTTACTTACCCCCAGACATCCTATGTTGTGGTGTTTGTTTGTTCTGATTTTTATCATAGAATTTGCCGGACAGGATTGCATCCCAGCCCTCATTTATCTGCTTGCTTAATGTGTAAATAAAGTAACTTAAAGTAACCATTTACAATTAGCTTTCAATGGCGACCCTCTTGTGTTTCAAATGTAATGTACTGGGTAAGTAACTCGTGTGTGTTACATTTCATTACGTATCTGGTTGTGGGTAAGTGCCCTTAAGGCCACAGATCAATCTAAACACTTACTGCAATTGCAATACCAATCCAAATACGTAGCAGTGACAACCATTGACTAGATTCTTAATGCTAAAACTAGTGATGGATGTGAAATGAACTTAGGAATAAATTAATTGCAAATTAATAACTCACAAAGACATATGAAGGTGGAATAGAAATGAAGATGAAATAATAGGTAAGTGTGTTAAATTTCAATGTTCTATTATTAAAATTGCATTAGGTAACAAATAGCGAATAATTAATGCTAAAAATCTGATTGTGTGATATATAGCGAAAGCAGAGTAAGTTCTGATTCTTTCTTTATTTTCTAGCCACGAGTTAAAACACTTTTCTTCTCTCGAGTGTAGCCGAGAGCGCTGATTGTGGTGTAGCAGCACTCTGTGTTGGTGGGTGTCAGTTGCTAGTGAGTCATTTAGTAAGGGCAGTGTTGTAGGTGAATTATTGCAGGTTTACGTCAGGAAAAGAGGTGCATATTTCCTGCTTGTGAAATGAATTTTGAAATCATTTGAAAATTCGCCTTTGTTTAAGAGTACCAGGTCTGGGAACTTAGTTTGGCTAGCACCACTGTGTGTGACGAGACTGACTCATTCACAGCAATCAATTGTTTGCAGTAACTTTTCTCAGTAAAGTAGAATAATTATTTGTACTTTAAAAGAACCATTCACGTTCACATGTGTGTAGGAATCATTGCTTCAGAAAAGATTAGTTTTTTTTTTTATATATTTTTATAGAGTAACGTAAGAGCACGTGT
The DNA here is from genome assembly GCF_040412425.1 of Macrobrachium rosenbergii. NCBI lineage: Eukaryota > Metazoa > Arthropoda > Malacostraca > Decapoda > Palaemonidae > Macrobrachium > Macrobrachium rosenbergii. The sequence goes on from NC_089788.1 coordinate 45,515,043, forward strand.
GTTTGTACGTTGATTACCCGCAAAGCATGACGTCACGGCAGCAGTCTGGAATCTAGATTGTTGGTAAACAAAACTCACGTGTTAGGTGGTCATAGTAACCGACTTTAGAATCAGCTGTCATTTGCACCATGTAAACTTAAAATCCTATTGTAAAGAAAAGTCGATGTAACAAGAACCTCTTTTACGATTATTTAATGTAACAGGAACCAGATCACACCTTTTGTTTTAATAGCTGAAAGCAGAGTCCATTTAATTTACTTAAAAGAACCAAGTAATTCTTATCATATCCGCTGATCAGTTGGAAAGAGAGAGTTGTTAAGAATCATCCCACCTATGTTACCTGCTTTTATTTTAATTGTAACGCATGTGTTATTAAGATTATTGCTGAGAATTCTGTGAATATATGCAGCTTGGGAACTACAAACATTATTTTACATAGCAATTATTGGAACAAAATGGGAAAGACAATGTCTTAAGGAAACCCATTATCACAATTAGCAATACCATTACATTAGCTGTGACTCAATGTTACATGTAGTGACGTCCTGATTTTTATGTCCATGTGCCACATTTCTTTTGTTAGATTTTTACAAGCATTTGGCTCAACTATTCAGGGTATTATTCAGGTACTTGAGCCGTTTCTTACAGAGAAAAGAACGGCACTCCAAATCAAGAAACCTCTGCATCAGAACAAACCTGGATGTAAGTAACTAACCGCAGTTGAGCGAACTGGGCCGTGGATAATTCTCAAACCTTGCATTTTTCATGCGAGCAACTACTGCATGTTGCGTGCATATCTCTGAGCGTGTGTTGATGAATACCGCTCCAGCCAGGGTGACTGCAGACACCAATCTTGCAGCCCCATCAAGACTCCCTCCCTCATAGCGAAAGGAAATACACAACCTCTGGTCCTTAGGAACTAGCTGCCCACGAGTGCTAACCAAGGGATTGCCCCTTCTCAGTGCCACCGATCCAGTGCCCTGCAAATCGAATAACCCACCTGAAGTGTTTTTTTTTTTACTCGTGCGCTCTGCTTTGTACAGAGTGCCATTTCCTTTTGTGCAGTTGATTTGTACGACTACCAGTGTCGTTCTTAGGAATCTCCCGGCACCCCAGGGTCACTAAGAAAGAATCCTGTGTTCTACACAACCACACCTGTGCCTTGAGACACAGAGTGCCAACACCAGTGTGTCCACCCATAGTACCACAAGTCACCACAGTGCCCATGAGTCTGGGCAAATTGTTGCTCACCAAGGACCTCGCCAGTTAGTGGGACCTTTGAATGGCACACTCAGCCACAGTGCCATCTTATTGAAAGGTGCCATTCCAGTGAAGTGTCAGTGAGTTAAGAGACACTTCCTCAAATAACTCTTATTCCCAGACCATTTAATTACTCCTTAACCCACTAGAACCATGTTGACAGTAAATAAGGTAGTATTCATAGATCTTGGCAAGGTGGAGGGTTTCACGGGAAGAGAGCTCACCCATTAGGTACAGGAAAAGCGAGACGCCTTACTCTGAAGCAATAGGCAAAAGAAAGAAGATGAAAGGAAGGAAAGAGAGGTACAAAGGAAATACAAATGGGAAAAGGAAGAAAGGCTACGACAGTATGAACTGACGAAGGAAGAAAGAACAAAGAAGGGGAGAGAAGAGCAACAGCAACATGAATTAGCTCTGAAGGAGAAAGAGCTCATGCTGGAGAAAGCCCAACAAGGCAATGCCGAGGCTCTGGCCCAACAACAACCAACCACTAACCCCACTCCCAAGTGGACTGATGACGAGCCAGAGGTATGATTAGAAGAGGTAGAAGCCCTTTTTACAAACTACACTACCACCAACATGGAGAGGACCTTCCTTCTTGCTAAGCATATGGACGGTAAAGCTAAGGCCACTCTCTGCACACTAGATAGTAGAAAAAGGGGAGACATGGGTAAAGTTTGAAGGCCACAACCAAGGTATAAGAAATCACAACGGAGAACTGGAGACAATGGTTTAGGGCTCTCCTGAAAGAAATCAGGAAGATCTGAGCTGAATTGGCCCACCTTAAGACTCTGGCTGGTCAGTGTTGGCTTGATGCCCTGAACTGCACGGAATTCAAGGCTCTGTTTAACCGGACAATGCTGGAGGATTTCTTCCATTGTGCTGCTGGGTCCCTTCCAGTGTACTTCAGTGACAATGAACCCGAAACACTCATGGAAGACTGTTGTATGGCTGACATTTGGGAAACCTTTAACCCATCTTCCAGCACGTCTCACTGACAGATAGTGCCACCTGGTCATCTCTCAGGACAGCTCGCCCGAAGAACGAACTCCCTTCAAAACCTCCAGTATGTAACCACTGCCATAAAAAGGCACACTCAGAATCTGAGGTGCTACTTTAAAGGGGGAGCTATCAAAAAGTACCCTCCTAAACAGTCCAAGAACCCAAACAGTGCCTCTCCATCCACTGCCAAGCAAACCTCACCACCCAATGACACCACAGCCAGTCAAGCATATCTGAGGGGCCCCTGCAAGGACTGTGGTGCCCTTGATCACTACAGTGCCAGATATCATGCCTGCCCACATCATGGGAAAACTACCAAGCGTGTAACCTGATCAGTGCCACATCCGCCGCAGCACAGCCTGCTGACCCTCCCCACCCCGGGAGGTTGTATACCCAGACAGTCTCAGTGGCACCTATTGGTGGCTCTAGCTCCCCAGTTGATCTGCTGGTGAAAGTGGACACTACATCGGACATCTGTCTGATTGCCAAGCATAGTGCCACTGTAGACGAAAAGACCCGTTGGACGATGACTTGGGTGAAGGATTTCACTAAGTCCACCCCTACAGTTGAGCTCCAGGTCCTGAAACCTTGGGGCACTCAACCAATGGCGTGGTAAGTAAAATTACGCACGGAGGCATCGACTGTAGCAATACCTGAGAAGAGCACAGCCATGTTGGAGGGCGTGCTACTGTCAACAAAATCACCTTCCACCTGCCAAATTGGTCAATTGAAGGGGCACTCCCAATGCCAACCAAGGCTGATTTCTCCCTCTTCACAAAAGGAAGGCCACTAGAAACTTCCTCCCTCACAACGAAAGGAAGTTAACAAGACACCGTGCCACTGTAATATGTGCAAAATTAAAGGGCACTCCACTAATTGGTCGGGATGCCTCAGCAAGCAACAGACGGTGGTCACCAAAATCAGAGCATTCCTGGAAGTTCTGACCTCCTCCTGGGACAGGAATCTCTGTCTCAGCCCAACTCAGGATCACCTAGGTGCTTTCCACCCCAGGGTTACTTGTCAGGCACTCCTGACTTAAACCCCTGCCAATGCCACTTGAGCGCCTTGAGCAGTGTCATTCTCCATCCACCACTGACATTGAGCAGTTAATGGAATTGATCCCTGTGCCTGGGCCTGACTTGGTGTCAGTGCCAGTGCCAACCAAATCTCCTATCTTGCTTCAGATCACCCAAATTTACTTGAACTGGTCATTGCAAACCGTGAACCTTCCACACCCGATAACCCATCTTCCTCATCACAGTCCTCAGAGAATAAACCTCTGGTGGATCCTACTGCTACACCTTCTCTGGTCAGCTAAATGTATGTAAATTGATAAGTTGTATAATCATGTTAAAATGTTTACATTCGTCATAGAAGTAAGAAACTTTCTACTTTGTAAATCTTGCTGCATGTAGATAGTTCATTGTCAATTGGATGGGTGCTGCACCAGCTAACCTTATGTAACATTAATAATAAATTGCAACTAGCAATTGAAATCTTGCTAGTGTTCCATTTTGATTGTCACAAGAGTAAGTTAATTAAATATCCGTAGACACCTTTGAGTAGTGTTAGGATTTTGTAAAGTTAAGTGAACTAGTAAAGTCACCTTTCCCCCTACAAGTTAGATGTGTCACCTTAATTTAGCTACATTGTATAGACAAGATCTAGGAAAGGGAGGAAAGGAAAGTCAAGTCATAAAGGCTGGTGGCTTTTTTTTTTTTAGTGCAGACCTTCACACCCAAAGGGGAGTGGAAGGCCTGTTTAAAGGGGGAGTTATTTTATAAATATTCAGCTGCCACAGCCTCTATTCCAAGAATCTATAAAGATGATGTCCTTTAAATAGGACAGTGAGACCAGGGGTAAGGTGGGGCCCACTGACCGACTTACAAGGAGGTAGTTTTAAGGTGTGTCACTCGGGAAGGGTCAGCCAGGTACCCAATAGTTGAAACTATAAGGGCCTCCAAAGGAGTTAGCCTTTCTGTCCCCTTGATATATAGGTGACTTATAACCAAAACTTGTTTTGGTATCATAGGAGTTGAATGCAACTCCATTCACTTGTTGAAGGAAGACCAGTCAATGCTGTCAATGCTGCCCCTCATTGCAAAAGCTTGTGCAACTGGGAAGATATATACAGTAGGTGTCTGAGAATTAACATCTGAGTGCCAGTAGGCTTTCCCTAAGACTGAACTTTTTATTTCCATTTCACTTTTCTCTTCTCTCCAAAGCAATTCTTCTGAAAATGCTGTCTACTACTGATTTGTGTGTTCCTTGTAGTAAAATCTAAGATATTGATTGTTCCATGTAGGAATTAAGTTTAGGGATAGAATACCCCTTGATTTCAAGGACATAAAGTTAAAGTCTCCTTCCATAGTGCTAGAATAGTGTTGATGAGAGAACCCTCTATGTACTAAGCTTATCTGGAATAATCCCACTTCAGAGACATGCTGTCTCGCCCCCTCATTGTTCTACAACCACCGCCTGTGATATCTTGCCTTGAAGAAGCACTAATTCTATTGCACTATACCAAGCTATCGGCTTCTGTTATCCATTTCTTGCTTGTCAATCTAGAGCCATGGCTCCTCATTTCTGATTCATGTTCACTGTGAATATTTTTCTTGAAAGCTGTGTAATTGTTTATTTAGTTACTAATTGGCCTACTAGTTTGCACACCAGCCAACATTTATTCTATTGTGTCACTGATTCATGTAAATTTCTTACTAACCCCCAGACATCCTATGTTGTGGCGTTTGTTTGTTCTGATTTTTATCATAGAACTTGCTTAATGTGTAAATAAAGTAACTTAATGTAACCATTTACAATTAGCTTTCAATGGCGACCTTCTTGTGTTTCAGATGTAATGTACTGGGTAAGTAACTTGTGTGTGTTACATTTCACTATGTATTTGGTTGTGGGTAGTTGTGCTCAAGGCCCCAGTTCAGTCTAAACACTTACTGCAATTGCAATACCCATCCAAATATGTGTATATATATATATATATATATATATATATATATATATATATATATATATATATATATATATATATATATATATATATATATATATATATATATCAATACCCATCCAAATATGTATATATATATATATATATATATATATATATATATATATATATATATATATATATATATATATATATATATATATATATATATATATATATATATATATATATATATATATATATATATATATATATACATATAATGTATATATATATATATATATATATATATATATATATATATATATATATATATATATATATATATATATATATATATATATATATATATATATATATATATATGCTGTATATGTGTGTGTGTCTGTGTGCGTTCGCAGATGAAAAGATTGATATTATGTCAATATCACCTCACACATTACACGAGTGCATGAGTTATTGTGCTGAGTAAACAACCAAATCAAATAAGCAGTCTTTGTAAAATTTTTACTTGTTTAAGTGCTCACTATTAAATATGCATTTGCCAGCCTTCAACATTCATAGAAATAATGCACCTCATAAACATTATGGTATTAATAATACATTCATGATTGTATATTGTATTAAAGACTGGCTTCAACAAGCCCAGTCCCGCGAAATGAATATGAAATGGACATCACCCAACCCCTGGAAAGCGGCTGACTGAATGGCTCATGAAGTACAGAGGAAGAAAGAAAATTCTAGATTCCTCCGGGTGGCTGAATTAAGTGGTCATACGGACAAATATTCATGCTGGTGGTAAAGAGCCACAGTGAAGTCGGGAGCCAGCGGAATGAGAGAATGGGAATAAGCGTCTGGGTGTGTATGTGAATTGTGCTCGAATCTTCGTTAAATTCTGAGGTCAGAGGCATCCGCTGAAGTTGTTCGCTCTTGCGTTCTTTTCAAGGTTCGGTAAACATCTTGGTTGTAAATTAACTCAACAAATTAGAGATGAGGTTACCTTCTTAATCCCTATTGAAAAGTTTTATGAAGTTTAGAAGGAACTAGTGACCTAGTTACCTAAAATGGTTTTGTATGTATCTTTTATATTTCATATTATTTTTTTAGGGGTTTATAAAACGTCATTATTTTTTTCTCTTAGCCAGAATCACATGAAGTTCTCTATGCAAAAAAAAAAAAAAAAAAAATTGCTTGAACCGGAGCTACGTTAACTGTTATTTTTCATTAAAATGTTAAGACTAATGCCCACGTAAAAGTCCAGGGCTCTTCTAGGTAGCTTAAGAGAAATCTTCAGAAATTATACGAAACCTAATGGCCCCTTCAGGAACAGTGTTAATTTCGTGGATTTTTCCCGCATAACAAATAAAAGATAATAGGCTGCAAGGGCTCTTGGGAAGTCTCATTTCCTCCCCGATAATTTAATTCCATATTTAGTCGGCTTTTGCGCATTGATAAGCCACTTTTGCTTGCACCTAAACGCTGATGTTTCAGTAAAGCTATGTCCATTCGGGTGCGTCCATACTGCAGTAAAGTATGTCATAAACACGCGTCGGCAACTTATGGCACACACATAACAAGTAGGTTAAATACAAGTGAACGACCTATTGGTAGCCTTAACCATTTCTTCATTACGATTATCCAGCATTCGTTCTCCGCTTTGGGTTGTAGACTTGTTTTCAAACTGTTAGCGATTTGTGTGAGGTAGGCTAAATCTCCGAAGTGTGTTTATGGCACGTTTTACTGTAGAGTGGACGCACCTTCATATTCCCTGGCGTTACCCGCATACTTTTTCCTTCCCTTTTGTACGGTAGGCCACTCGGGAGCGTTAGGAGTTACGACGCGTTGCAATAAGAATCCAGTAACCGTAAAATGCAATGAGACGTTTCATTCTAATTCGATTCCGAGATGAAATTTCATATTGGACCTGTCATCTCCAGATCCATATTGCTTCTTGTACGTCACATGAATAGAGCTAGACTCGTATTTTCGGAAAATTGACATCCATAATCTAAATTTAAATTGCTTTTGGAAATTCTATATCAAATTAGGACAGGAATGCTATAGTTCTTGACATCTTATTGCCTTCTTCTGGGGTGTGTGTGTGTGTGGGGGGGGAGGGGGAGCTGACATGCCTTGAAATATTCCTTTGAAGGAAAGGTAATCAATGTCTTTGCTGTTAGTGCTTGCCCGTGAAATATCAGACCTTCGGCTCTTGCTCGTTTTTATTTGACGCAATGTAGAATGGTTGCAGGATTGATACGATATAAAATATCACTACAGTGGGTAGAAGTAGCCGGTTTAATCAAAGTTACTTGGTTTTGAAGTTGAACATCAACATCATTACAGTTATTTCTGCCGGTCAACTAAAAACCCAGCGTATAGTATGACAGTTATTTCCCAGTGAATCCTCTATATGTATAGGAGAGGAAAGTCACGGTAGGTATTGAAAAGAAACTCCCAATAATTAAGATATTTCGTAAAGATCCTCAAATGAAAGGATTTCCTAACATTTTCTCCCCTCAATTATATCGTTTGTTCATGTGTCTCGCAACCTCATCCTAAAATTCAGTGTTTAGAAAAATACAGTAGATCTTCTGAGTCTGGGGTGCGCGCAAATGGCTCCAGTGAGGCCCGAGAAGCCAATGAAAAGGGATGACCATTTGAATTCTAGGAGGACTTTCATTCTCCCAACTCTGTCACCCCTGATCATACAGTAGTAGTAACGTAGTCTCCCTATTTCCCTTTCTTCAAGCCGCTCAATTGTTTAAATTTTTACACAAATACTTTTTACCAAATTAGAGAGAGAAAAATATTGGCAATTCAGAAAAGCAGCGATATTACTTTCAGTATTAACTATCACCTGTCACTCTTGTGTTAAAGACTCCGTAAATCAAAGCGGCAAAGATCAAACAAACGTAAGAAGCAATCAAAACTTATTTACACCTGCTTCCCGGGGGAATTGTCATGTTTGATCTGTCATCGCCAGTTCCAAATGAGCAGTCCGGGATCGGATGTCGTATTATACTAACTTAACACCTTTTGCGAACATACACGGGCGGGATGGCACACACACACCCTACACACACACACACACACACACATACACACACACACACACACACACATATATATATATATATATATATATATATATATATATATATATATATATATATATATATATATATATATATATATATATATATATATATATATATATAGATTTGTGTGTATGCGTGTGTGTAGGGTGAGTGTGTATGCAAAAGAAAATGACTCAAAAGAGCGCTTTCATGCAATTCTGCACGTATCGGGGTTCGGTGCAAATGCTGAGGAAATAAAAAGTCATAAATAGACTTTGTGTTAAAATAGCTATAACGTACGGTACAGTTACCAAACGAAGGAAATCCTTAATAACCTAGTAATTTTAAAATACCTTCAGAAGCATTCCATCCACCTTAAACCAAAGCTTATAATCAAAATGATATAACAGTTTTTTTTTTTTTTAACAGAGCATGATTTCATTAAATTTATTTTAACCAGACATCTATAAAACGTAATTTCCTTAGATTCCATCAGTTTAGTTATCTGAAAACTGTTATCGATGTTTACAAATAATGTTTTCGAATTTACCTGTTCTTACACTATGTTGTTGAAATCGGCCAGTCAATTCTTCCCACTTTGGCCTACGTATGTTTGATTAAATTCAGTGCATAAAATCTCCTAGATATACATCCACTTTTGTTATTCCGAGAATTTCTTATTGACACGTTTGTAACCGTTCTTGGTATTTTAAAAACAAGGTAATAAAACATACGTATGAAAACATGCGGGAGCCCTGGCAGATGGGCCGAAACAACATCAAGTATAGTGTGAGAACAGGTAGCATTTCGAATGAGTTGTTGTGCATATCAGTAATAACAAAAGGAAATCAGGTTTTGTAGAGATAAGATGAAACGAAATTTAATATAATGTATAATTTAAAAATCAATAGCCTTTGATTACATATTAAATATCAGTCTGAATTAATGAACGGTGGATGAAGTTCTAATGAAGACTATTTCAAAACAAGTAGGTTATTAGGCATTACTCCTGATTAATAATTGTATGTTATTTGATTCTTATATTATATCCATTACATTTGTACCTGACTCGGTTCGAGTCATTTCCTTTTGCTATTCTCTTGTCTGAAAGCAATATAAGCGTAAAACGTTCTTCGGTGAATTTATATGTAAAACGTGAGTGAGTATACTTATGCTCTTATATATAAATATAGGATGCAGTTACGTAGCATGGTTATGAATATGTATGCGTGATGTACATAAAAGAGGATTTGTACAATTAAATTCGTCCAGAGCAAAAGGATTACTGTTGTTACTTGTGTGCACGTGTACAGGAGAGGAGGCGAGTCTGCTATACAATTTAACAATCTCTCAGAAATACTACTTTTTCATGGCAATATTCAGTCTTAAATCTTCGTAAGTATTGATTTAAGCCAATTCCTTTAAAATACTGCAATGTTTGTACGCATTATGTTTCATTTGCATCCCAAACAACAGAACGTTAATCCAGTTACTACTATACGACAATACCACCAGTAACATTATTAATATTGCAGATGATAATAATATCATTAATGAATGACGTTGGTTTTTTTTATTCATGAATTTTAATCTCGATGATGCGCCTTGGAAACCATAATTTCATACTTTATTTATTTGGTGGAAATTCCCTGTGTTCCAGAATTTTCTCAGTTGATACAATGATGTTAATTTTTTTTTTTTCTCAGAAGAGTGCTCAGTGTTAACAACAAACAAAACGAAACATTTGAGAGAAGCACCGTTATTTTTTATAACCATTTCTCTGATCACATTTGAGGAAATTTCTCTCACAGCCAAGTGGCAGCGTGGCTGAGCGACGCAGCTCTCGAGAGACGTTTGCTAGGTCCGCAGATAACTCCAACTGGTGTAAAAAGGTATAAGCGCTGGCTGCGATTAAGAAAAAATTGATTGGCTCTAGCAGTCAAGCTCGGTTGAGTCTGTTTAGGAGTCCAGAAGGCTGTATCCTGCTGACTCTACTTTCTTATTCTTCTTCTTCAATATATATATATATATATATATATATATATATATATATATATATATATATATATATATATATATATATATATATATATATTAGGACCTATTATGCATATAATTGATGGACCTTATTCAAACTGGATGGTATCTAATGGAGTTTTATTCAGAAAAAGTTACAAGCTTTCTTAGACAACAGTCCACATTATCAAGTATCCGTACTTGATAATGTTTGTCCAAGAGAGCTTGTATCTTTTCTGAATAAAAACTCCATTAGATACCATCCAGTTTGAATGAGGTCTTTTAGTAACTCTACTAATGCACAGAAGAATTGTGTATGTGATAAAGTTAATATATATATATATATATATATATATATATATATATATATATATATATATATATATATATATATATATATATATATATATATATATATATATATATCATAAGCATTTGCATCTTAGTGGACTTGGCGCAAAAGGGCGTTAAATCCGTGCTCCTCTCCTCCCTGACAGAGGTGTTTGTTCTCCGAGTTAGAATGCTTGATGGGTTTGGCTGTCTACAGGAGTAAGTTTTGTCTACAGTAGATGCTTTCCCTTCACGTGGGCCTTGGAACACACAAGCTTTACTCATAATTATTTTACTCTGATTAAATCCAAAGATGCTTAAAAGTGTTTCTCTTGTGTTTTTCTTTACAGAATCGGTGGACAGAAGCGAACCTGCTTCCAGAACTATGAAGAGTATTCTATTAATAGAATAATTTCGGTTAACCGTAGTTGAATGAAGTGGACACGAATTCTTGCACGAAGAGAAGTGGTTAAAAAGTACCATTAAAGCCACGAGGTGCAGTGGTATAGTGTGCCAATATCAATGATAAATATCCTTTTCTTTTATTTTACTTAGAGATGATAATTTCCAAGCTATTCCTCCCTCCATCAGGGGCAAAGCCACTGATGTTGGGAGTATTTCCTTTCTGATGTACGATAAGTTTTGCTGTACGTCAGAAGGAGGCTGCATAGCCTTAAAAACAAAACAAACAGGTGGGTAAATCGGTAGTCTGCTAATTAGATTATCTAAGGTTCGCTCGAACATGGTTTCAAGTAATTATTATCATCATTCTCATGAATTTTTTTTTTTTTTTTTTCAAGGTTTGGATATTAGCTGTACCTTACCCCTCAATGTTAACGCTTGAAATATAAGGTTTTAACTTAAAATGCTGTTACAGTGTTTCAGTATTTATAATTTCCTTTAAATTATTTTAGTTCTTGTACGTTC
>NC_089788.1:45531622-45544122 GCF_040412425.1 Macrobrachium rosenbergii
AGTGTTCGAAATGAGTAGCTTAAAATTCAAGTGGACGAAATCTTTAGTCCTAATTTGATGATGTATTATTCAAGCGGGTAGAATCTTGGTGCGCAGGGTTCAAGTGAATGAAATCTGAGTGTCCTAATTTTACAGTGTAAATTTCACGTCAATTAAGTCTCGGTGTCCTAATTTAATAACATAAATTTCAAGTCAGGGACATCTTCGTGTCCTAATCTGATGGCGTAAAATTCATGCTAATGTCATCTTGGTCTCATAGTTTGATAGGATAAAATTCAAGTCAACAAAATCTGCGTCCTAATTAGTGGAAAAGACAGGTCAACGAAAACTTAGTGTCCTAGTTAGATAGAGCTAAATAAAAATAAAAATGAAAAGAAAAGTGGAATCATAGTACTCGCTTTACAACAGGAAAATAGAGGTTGATATCAGGGAAATTCGGGAGTTTGTTTTCGTTCTGGGTCAAACGGAGTTGTTCGCGGACAATGCTTGAAATTCGTTCATAATTTTGTTTGCAAATGAAATAGCATGTAAGGCGCGTATATTTTTCAACCATCCAATATACCTGCGTTCATTGCAAAAATAACGCCTTTACCGAGGCTGCAACCCTAGTGTTAATTTGCTTTATCTTTATCATAAATAATAACCACCTTGAGAAAAAAAAAAGCTCAGAAAAAATACTGTGGTCGAACACTATTAGAATGGCCATGTTTTCATCTCCTTTTTGCATATTGCTTGCACATGGAATATGCAAGCATTATGCAACTGGAGGCAATACTTGTAGCGCATATGGATGATAGGAGCTGATTGCTTCGAAGATTGCTCCCAAACCCGGTCATTATTGGGCTGACAGAATTCTTTTAGGATCATTGTTTTTTCTTGAGTGGCACTTACTCCCATCCCCCACCCTCCACCCTACCCCCCGTACGAAAGTACTTTGGACACGTCCCCGCCTCTGTCTATAACTGTAGCCACACCCAACCTACTGAATCGGACTCGCTGTTGCCCGTGTTTAGGCAGACATGTGTATTCAGACTCTTAATAACTTAAGATAGTTCTTTTAATGTCCCTTCGGCTCCCGGTTGCGTTAGATCTCGTCTTTAGCGTTTCCTGAGATTTGTTTTTGTTCTTTTCTTGTATCACATAGCTGTCTAACAATTTCTAACTTTGTCGTTTCAATTTACGGGGCTCTTTTAGTCCCTGACTCTAGTAATGCGTTGCAGCTGTCTGGTTAAAATACTTTAGAATAATAATAATAATCATTATCATCATCATCATCATCATCATCATCCCGCTGTTCCACTTTCCTTTCCTCCTCCAACTACTCAAAAGACTTCCTTCAGTGAATCATAATTATACTGAGAGTGTATTAGGAAGCAATTAAATAAGTAATAAATTCGGGACACGTTTAAAATTCAGGTAAATAAATAAATAAAAAAATGATGGAGGAATCTTTAATGCACTTTAAATGTTCCTGCATCTGGGTGACGCATGTGTTCCAAGTTATCCATTACCTGATTGGCAATATATTTTCGCAGAGTTCTTTCGTAGTATCGACTGATGGCTCGGATTATGGAAGGGTATTGCAGTTGCAAAAGGTATAAAGAAGCAAATTGGAAAGGATTACCCAGTCTGTTTATCTCTCTATCTATAGAATAAAGAACAATGCAGATGTTATATTTATTTGCCGAGAGAGAGAGAGAGAGTACTCACTCAGATAATCCTGAATAACTGAAGATTGATTAACCTCTGGATTTGTTGGAATAGAACCTCAATTTTTTTTTGTTGATCCCTTAGAACGTTCTGAATAATCGTTATCTATTTATGCATTTATCTGTCTTTACCTTCTGCACGTTCATGAAACTAAGATAGCCTACCATACGGTGTGTTATTTCATTACACCATATTGTTCATCAAATGTATTTTTTCTGTGAAACGATTTTTATTAACCTTGGTTTCACGATTACAGCATTTATTCTTGAGTTCTTTGTTCCCGCGTCTGTACGTTGTCAGAGCACATTCAGATCCGGTAACGTATCCTTGCTTTTATTACATTTCTAAATAGGAGCATTAAAATTCCATTGCATCGAGTTTTCAGGTTTTCAGATAATCTTGGGCATGATAATCATGAAGTGATCTTGCCTGTAATGTAAACATTGTTTTAGTAGAGAGGGAGAGGAGAGAGATGCAACAAATAAGCAAGAAGATAAGACTGAAAAAAGTATAGGAGCTAAAAGAAGAGAAACTTCGACGAGCAGATAAATTCGCATATAGAGACAAAGAAAATGTAAACGTGTGTTTCAGAAATGGAAACTATTTAGTCTGCTGGAACTAGGTGACATCCATTTCCATTTCCGTCCCTATCCCATACTGATGTCATTTCTTTATCCCTCAATTTCCCTTTTCGTTATTCCTGAATTGACCCATTTATTACTGTTAGATCAGCAGAGTCAACGCCATGTGGTTTTCACTGTTCTTTTTTATGTAACTTTTTTTTTCCAAGGCTAGCTTCTGTCTCGTTTATTTTGTACGAGAATCTCTGATGTGGTGTAGTTTCTCTGTGTCACTGATATTATTGTATATTTCATCATGGGGATTGTGGCCCTTGTACGAAAGAAATATTTTTACTTTATTTTGTAAGTTATTTTGAAGTGGTGATTTATTTCGATAATATATATATATATATATATATATATATATATATATATATATATATATATATATATATATATATATATATAGACAGAGAGAGAGAGAGAGAGAGAGAGAGAGAGAGAGAGAGAGAGAGAGAGAGAGAGAGAGAGAGAGAGAGAGAGAGAGAGCATTCCTTTATGCATGAATTTCTTTATTTTTAATGAATGGACAGACATATTTCTTTGGAGTTGTATGGAATGAATTTTGTGTTGTGCATTTCATCTTGGGAGTTTTGAGGAAGGGTCTTTCTTGCGCTATCTCTTCTAAAGTGGAAAATGACAAATGTCATATATATATATATATATATATATATATATATATATATATATATATATATATATATATATATATATATATATATATATATATATATATATGGGAATCGAGGATCGAGACCCGGCGGTACCGATTCATTTATCACTTTAAAAATTCTCCTCCGGTGATAGTTCTTCATCGGGGATATTCCCGAAGTAGAGTGAATTGGATATTAAACGACATTTAGTAGCCTCATGATTACATATAAATCATATATATATATATATATATTGATAAAAATATATATATATATATATATATATATATATATATATATATATATATATATATATATATATATATATATATATATGTGTGTGTGTGTGTGTGTGTGTGTGTGTGTGTGTGTGTGTGTGTGTAATCCTCTAATGTGGAAACTGTCATATATATATATATATATATATATATATATATATATATATATATATATATATATATATATATATATATATATATATATATATATATATGTGTGTGTGTGTGTGTGTGTGTGTGTGTGTGTGTGTGTGTGTGTGTGTGTGTGTGTGTATGTGTGCATATTTTTATGTAATTCTGTCCGTCTTATAATCAATTTTAGATGTAGGACCTCCCTGTGACTCACTGCCACACGCGCTAGACCATTCCACGCCACCTAATGTTTCTCCTTTTGATTGTCACATACTTTGAACTTATGTCTGTGTTTCACGTTAGTAGCGAGGCAGAGAACTATAAATAGACGTACATTTCACTTCCACAGGGAACTGTAAGCTTGGGCTTAGAGAACGTCAATCGCATTACCGAAGGGAAGTAGCCCGAACTGATGGAAAAAGACACAGAAAACTGGGTTAGAGCTGGAGGAAAAAGGCTGCTTATCCTTTGGGTACGCACTTCTGTTTTTGTTCTGTTACCCCTTATCCTTTTCACATTTGTACTTCGTCTATTTATTGATCTTGTTTTCTTATGCATTTCATCTTACATTTTAACTTCAAAATATATGTTTCCATTTTTTTTTATTCGGTCACGTAATTGTGAATATTTTATCGGCCTTTCTTGATTTGGAAAAGTAAATTAAATTTCTTTTAATATTCCAGGGTCGAACATTTGCTTTTCTAAAAACGATGATGCGTTCGGCGTCATGCATTCACTCGAGTAATGTCTTATTTATAAAGGAGAAATGGAAATAAAATTGTCTGCATAGAGAGAAATAAGTTTTTGATAAGCTAAAGTTATTTATGATAAAAAAATTTAAACTAATACATCGTTAGATCGTCTCTAGTAGTAATATTATGGTATTCTTTCTTTAAAAAACTCATAGAATGAAGCTTTATTATCCTCGATTTTAGTATGCTTTATAAAAAGACATCAAGTTTGGTTAATCCAAGATACCTATTAACACAGGTTAACAAGTACAATATCTGATGGAACACTACATGATTTATCTATTTTCGTGATATTTGTTTTTATTCTTATAAAGCCTGGCGTATTATGTTAAACTGACGAGTGCATGCCATGGGCTGAAGCTGCAATGTCATCTGCCCTGAGGTATGGCAACATTGGTCACCGTGGGGCTTATTTATCTGGACTCTGGCATCAGTGCATGTTGCGATGCAATCTGTTTGGGTTTTGGCAACAATGCAGCCTGCAAGGCCACCCATTAGATGGCCCCGGTTCATTTTCTACCTCGTTAGATGCCGTGATTTGTAATTAGTCGAGCGTCTTAAGTGCCGAATTCGTCTCCTGAATCACCTTCGTTAGGAATAAATAGGTTTACATTAAACTAATGAGTCTGGGGGATTTCACCGACCCAGATGCTGTTGTCGATTCCATTGTTTGGCATCGGATGCATGGAAAGCTTTTAGTATCTGCTGAAGAATTTTATGGTAATTAGAATAAATTAATTCAGATTTAAATGTTATTGTTGCCCTCTCCTTGTTTACCTTTTTGAAATGTCGACCATATACGAGTACTTGCTGTCCTGTTTTCTTTCTTCGCTTCTTATTTCAATACACTTGCAAAAAATTAAAATTCTGGTTTATTTCGCATTTGGTTGTATCTTTCAGTCGTTCTAACAGTATTTTATGTTAAAGGTTGAGCATTTTGAAGATAAAACTTCTTTTTCACTGTTGACAATGAAAATATTATTTTAACTTAAATGGAGGAATTGTACAACGAATTCCAAATTTTGATAATGAAAGATAATATCTGTGAGTGAAGAGAGAGAACCTCGCTATGAATCAACATGCCATGGACACTGAAGATCCTGGTGCTGACTGCCTTGACAAAGCCCAAAGACTTTGGCAGGGTGCAGCTGGCGCGAGTTTCGACAAGTCACATTGAGGCCCCATCGCCAACAGAGTGGATGAAGAAGTAAAATCCTGGGTACTGAGGTCGAACACGCATAACTAAAGAAGTGTAAATCGCGCCAAAATGAAGTTTGGGCTCTGTACGTCCGTTTGTACGTCTGTTTGTTAAGGAATTAGTCAATAACTGATGAACGAACTTTTACAAGATTTTCTTAAAAGGTCTACCACATTTCAGGAACAACTCACTCGATTTTGGTGTCTATGAGTATAAATCTGGAATCGGGGTTTGTTATCACTTCCCTTATTCCTATTGTTACTGACGGTAGGCATTTTGCAGAAAGCAGAAGCTTCCTCGTGCTTCTGAAACGAAGTAAAGATAATACAAAGCATTTCGTTGACTATTCTATCCTTCCTTAGAATTCATGAAAGGAAGAGTAAATGACTTACAGGATTTGGGTATGTGAACTAATTTTCTTCCTTTTACTTCAAGTCGTATTACCTTATACATGTGTGTTTTGTGTACATAATGTACATAATATATATATATATATATATATATATATATATATATATATATATATATATATATATATATATATATATATATATATATATATATATATATGTGTGTGTGTGTGTGTGTGTGTGTGTGTGATACAGTATATATATATATATATATATATATATATATATATATATATATATATATATATATATATATATATATATATGTGTGTGTGTGTGTGTGTGTGTGTGTGTGTGTGTGTGTGTGTGTAATCACAAATTGCCACACAACTTCACTGATTATATATTCATATTACTCGTATTACGTTCCAATAAGATGGGATGGTTTAGATTCCAGATTCTTTATTTTACCAAGTGCAACCTTTCGGTGACATACATCTTCTTCAGGCACAGATTGATTGATTTATGGCTACTAAAACTTCAGGTCCCGATGCACAGAGGAATTAACAGCTACACTTGGGTGCATATGTATATACTCCAGCCAACATCTGTCGATTCTATTTCTGCTCCCTGGCGGGACCTGCTCGTTGATTTTCAGCTTCTCCTGCCCTTCCCTGCAGTTGTCTTGATTTCCGTGTTTTTTTTTTTTTTTTTTTTGCTTAATCCTTCATTTTTCGGAATTGTCCCCTTGCTGTCCTTCTTGTTGTTTATACTCTTCTTAAAATTATTATATATTATCTCACAAGTAATCTTGTCCTCAAAATGAATCCCACCGTTTCTTTCCAGTAGTTTCTTTTTTGTAAGAGTTGATGAGGGCATTCTCTAACATTACCCTCGATGTTTTATTCTTGTTGTTATATATATAAAACCCGTATTTTTCCAGTTTTTATTATGGTTGTAATTCCAGCAGTGTTTGTTCAGCGCCGAGGCTTGGTTGTAATGGCGAATGTTCTGCTTTTGCTCCTTGCACGATTTGCCGCTCTGACCAAAATATACTATATCACATTTGTCACAAGGTGCTAGGTAGACCCCGCCCCCTCTTCTCCCCTTTTATGGGTATGTTTTTTCTGGTTACCTGATTCCTCATGCTGTTTTTATAATTTCCGACTAATCTAATATTATTCAGTCCCTTGTTTAATTCCTGAATAATGTTATTGTTTGGAATGATCGTAGTTTTCTTGTTTATTACGTCCTTGTCGTAGAGCCTTTCCCCATAGTAGCGTTACCTAGCCTTCCTATGCGCCTTCCCCACCAGTGATACCTTGGGGAGGAAGAGGAATTGATTAGTTGTTAGGATGAATTTACTTTAAATTTACTTTAGATGAGGAGAAAGTAGGGACAATGCCCTTCTTGGATGCTAAGCTCACAAGGGCAGGTAGCAAAGCAGAGTATAGTACACACAGAAAAGACACACATGTCAGATTTCACTTACTTTCACATGTATTCGAGCCACACGAAATGATATCAAGATAGGAATGCTGACAGGGTTGATTATAATTGCCTGAAAGGTTTTCAACCCACCTTTTGCTGACCAGGGCTTGAATATCTATTTGCTCCTAAAAAAAAAAAAAAAAAAAAAAAAAAAATATGGGATGTATACCTGACAGTCAGATATCCCAGGTTTTTTTTTCTTTCTTTCTTTTAGGAAGCAAATAGATATTCAAGCCCCTGGTCCGCAAAAGGTGGGTTGAAAACCTTTCAGGCAATTATAATCAACACTGTCAGCATTCCTATCTTGATATCATTTCGTGTGGCTCGAATACATGTGTAAGTAAGTAAAATCTGACATGTGTGTCTTTTCTGTGTATACTATACTCTGCTTTGCTACCATGCCCTTGTGAGCTTAAGCATCCAGGAAGGGCATTGTCCCTACTTTCTCCTCTTCTAAAGTAAATTTAAAGTAAATTCATCCAAACAACTAATCAATTCCTCTTCCTCCCCAAGGTAATATTACTAAGGTGTCGTCTACATGCCTAACCCATTTAACTATCTCGACCCAAGGTATCTTAATTTTCCCACCTCTTCCGTATCCAGCCATTCCATAAATATATTCGCCAAAATGGGCAATAGGCAAGGACCTATGGCCACCCCATTCTTTAATCACGTTCATGCTCAAGGCTGCCTCCAGTAGGTTTAGGAATACATTTTTATTCATATCACAATTGTACTTGCCTTTATCCAAGTTTTTCTGATAATTTCTACGGTTTTCTTAACCGGCACGCTAGTGAACAATAACACGAACTTTTCAAAGGAAGTCTGTAAAGATTAACTTTCTGTTTGCGAAGGATTTTATGTCTTCCGTAGATTTGAATAACTTGATGTTAATAAGTCGTCTAAACTAGATATCTCAGGTTAGCCTATAATATATTTTCTCGGTTTAATTTTTTTTTTTTTTGGGGGGGGTACCTTTATTACGATTACATGTAGGAGAAAATGTTTTGATTAAACCAGTAAGAAAATTATTAATATCATACCCATCAGATCTCTTTCCACAAGGACATTGACAATTATCACATCGAGATTTGACGACTTTTCCTCTGCTGCCAAGCTTTGACCTCTTTTTTCCTGTACCATTTTTTCTGTACTGTTATAAATGTCGAAACTTTCCTCTTGCTTTCATTTTCCCCTACTTTTATTACCTACAAGTTTTCTTCCCATTTCCGTGTCCCACAGTTGTCAAGAAACGTTTATCGCCTCACTGGTTTTCCTTACCACCTCTTTCTCGCTTGCTTTTTCGGGCCGGGGTACGATTGGACTATAGTCTGCATTTTAGTCAAAGAATAACAAGTAAAAAATGCGCCGAAGTTTCTTCGGCACAATCGAGTTTTCTCTCCGGTGGTCGCCTCAGCCACGTCCCATAAAACTCGTAGCCGCGGCCCATGAAACTCAGCCACGATCCGGTGGTGGCCTATGTTGTTGGTACCTATAACGCTGCCAGAAGTACGATTATGGCTAACTTTAACTTTAAATAAAATAAAAACTACAGAGGCTAGAGGGCTGCAATTTAGTATGTTTGATGATTGGAGGGTGGATGATCAACATACCAATTTGCAGCCATCTAGCCTCATTAGTTTTTAAGATCTGAGGGCGAACGGACAGACAAAGCCGGTACAATAGTTTTCTTTCACAGAAAACTAAAAAGCTGTCGTTAATAGTGGTTCAGATTAAAACTGCTGTATTTATTCATGTATTTGACAGAATTTCAGCCAAATGCTCTTAAATTGGTGCCATACATGACATTTGTTTCATGATTTTCATCGAATTGAATTACATGATAAAAATTGCACCATGAAAGTTCCGTGTCTTTACCAATTTAAGAGATTTTACGGAAATGGACAGGAAAGGGAAAACTGCTTTGGTGATACATCTCTTTCTACAGTATCCTTCCAGTTATTTTAAGCTTCTTGCTAGTTGACTGAAGCCAGTCCTACAAAGTATTTTGCTCTCTCTCTCTCTCTCTCTCTCTCTCTCTCTCTCTCTCTCTCTCTCTCTCTCTCCTCTTGTCACGCTTCTTCTTGAATATATTACATGCCTGCCATACTCCACTAGTTTTTTTTAGAGTACCTTTCGTAACTGTATAATCACACACGTTCATAGCATATTTTATTTTTTTATTTACTTCTCTTTTTATTTCTTAAGTTTATCGATCTATGTGCGTGTTTACCTATTTGTTCGTAATTTTTATAATGATTTAATTTCAGTGTTCTCAAAAGTCTATATTAATTCGCAAGATACCTTAGATTTTCTCATGCTATGATGTATGAGGTTTAGTACATTTATATTTATTCATACTAAAAAGCACTTTCATGAAAAAAAGCCGTATCTCATTATACAAGAAATATTTGACATAAACCAAGTAAATTTAGATTGCAGTATAAATGCTGCGAGAAAACTGGCTTTGGTAAAAATAAACTAATTTTGAAGGTTTTAAACACACATACACACACACACACACACACACTCATCCAAAGGTTAGGACTCTGCCATGACAGATTCAACATCATTGCCATTAATATTTTTACGTCACTTTTTCTCATTACGGGATTAGTCGTTTAAAATGAGTTTTCTGCAGGCTTTTCTGAGCTGTCCTCTTAGAGTTTGAATGTTCGTCAGGTCCCGGCATTCACGCGTCCCCCTCACGATTTCCTCTCCCTAGTGGTATCCGTCCTTCTACTTCCCTATATATGCCTTTCCGACCATCTGTTCCTCATGCCTTCTCTTCATGTGTCCAAACCATATCAGTCTTCGATACCACATTTCTACACCAGTTCTGGACCGATTCTTAATATTCTATAGTCACACATTTTCAGAATGTTATCCATTTACCTTGTTTGTGTCTATGTTCATGGTGCTCAGAGTAGCGCAGGCCTTAGGTACCCATCGGAGGTCTTTGCTCTTTACTAATTGGGTGTTTTTATTTACCTGTAAGCTAGCTATCTCAGCTTCTGCCTTACATCCCAGTGTGGTCCCTAGGAAACAGAAACGCTCTACCTCCCTTAGACCTTCAACTCTTCTTTCTTTCTATGTGCACGTGAAGCGCATCTCCTGCATCGGAAATCTCGTACTTCATGCATGTTGTATAATCCTAAGTTCCTTTTGTGACAATATTTGTTACATTCGGTTTAAAGTTCTTAGTTAACTTCAGCACCTCTCCGCCACCTTTGTCAGGAGAAGAACCACATGGCCACTTTCCTAACCATACTATTTTCTTTGATTCTTTTCCAGTCACCATAAACTTTGTTTTTCTTTCGTTGAATTTCAGTCCCATCACATCCATTCCATTCTTCCACGTCATAAATATTTATTACTACCTCTTCTTCTGATTCTGGGGTGAACATTAAGTCATCCAGCTGCCGAGCTCCCTCTTTCTGCAGTCTTTAGTAGCTTCTTCCAGTATTATGATAAACAGCAAAGGGCTCAGCGGTGACCCTTGAGGGGAACCAACGTTTAACTCAAATTCATCTGGTACACCTGCCACTGTTCACTTTAGATCTAATGTTATAATCAAGTGATTCTGCCTTCAAAATGCCCATTTGATTCCTTGTGCGGTACTTTATCAAATGTCTTTCCCAGATTCATAAATGTGTGGTATTTTTCTTTCTCTTTGTATGATACTTTTCCCTCAGTAAGTATGAAGAATTCCTCCAGCACCTTTTCGTGCATTTTCATAGTATGCTCATATCGTGTTATTCTTCTATACTTTCCATATTACCGTGTGCCAAATATCAACAGTGAGTATTGACCTAGGCAACAAGTGGATAAAATAAACATTCTATGTTACAAATCATGTTATTGTCATACTTAATTTCTTAATGATTTACGTGTGCTAACAGTAATTTGTAAACATTAGCAAATATGCTTTCTAGGTGCATTGTCCAAATTTATTCATAATTCACATTTTTATTCCTGTCATATAGTTCCAAAAAAGATGTTGATGAGGATATAGCGGAAAAGAAACGTTACAGAATGTGCATACTATATCTTTCATACCTCTGAGTTTTATTTTTAAACAATGTTTTTTTGTAAGTCTTTACATTACTTGGTTTAGAAAGTAAACTTGCAAAGGTTATGCGATAGTTTTTCATCACCATCATTGCCTACAAAGCTGCGTGTAGCAAAGCGCAGCCGACTTTCTTGTCCTTTATTTTTCACAAATTTCCACCCATCACCTGACTCACTTCTTACAGCTCTTCCGGTGCCAACACAGGCCTAGTTGACACAGCCATTGCTTTTCTCTTAGGGGCTGAGGTTAGGACATGTCCAGGCCATCTCCATCTCCCTTTCACAATAATCTCTTCTACATATGAAAATTCCTTAAGTTTCCATATGGTACCATTTCTAACTCAATCTTGACATCTAACTCCTAATACTATTATTAAAGCTTTATTCTCAAATCGATAAAGTCTTTTATAGTTTCATTTTCATGATTCATGCCCATATCGTACTAGAATTATGCAGCCTTACTTTAGTATGTAATTTCAGTCTTTTTGATTACCAAATCTTTCAACCTGCCTATTGCTTGATTTGCCTTTTTAGTCTGTCGCCAAATTCGAATTCACGACAACCTGTGTTGTATGTTTTCTTTTCTAAATATAAAAGACTCATTTTCATTAATCCTTTCCAATCTAAAGTTTTTTCGTCCCTCTGAGCCCCATATCTGTACATACATGATTGTTCCATTAAGCAAGCTTTGTAAATCTTGTGGTCCTGTTGCTTATTATAACAGTATCGTCGTCATATTCTAAGTCTCAAGTTTCAGTCTTTTTCACACTTTTTCAGTTCATTTACTAAATATATACAGTATAAAGAAACAAGGAAGAGTTCATTTATCATATAAGTATCTTCTTGAACAGTAACTGTACTCAAGATATTTAGCTAATAAAATCAACTTATTGGATCTATAACACAGTTGCGGTTAAGTTTATATTAATTGAGATTACAGGAAAATTTTAAATGGTTATTTATTATGTGGTGTAGCGACATCATTCTCCACAAAACAGTAAGCAATAAAGGAAATCGGTAAAACCTTAAATAAATAAAAAAAAAAATTTGTAAGTTTTGTTAAAGTTGATGTTCTATATTATTGAGAGTAAGTAAAAATTTAAATGACACTGATAAGGCGATTTTGAAAGATATAATCTAAGAATAACAATACCCTTTATGCTTTGGAGGAATTAAATTAGCTACTGTCTGACTTACCGGTTCTAAAATATTTTGTACGTGCAGTGCATTGTATTTTCCTCAGTT
>NC_089788.1:45549122-45569122 GCF_040412425.1 Macrobrachium rosenbergii
AAATATAAAGCAATACAGTCTCACTATAGGTATATTACTCTATGAAAAGAAAGAAACTTAGTTGGAGGAGAATAGGGAATGTGGCTGATGAAAAACCTTAACTCCTGGTACGTCACCTTTCTTTAGGAACTGAAGTTCTCTTCTTATGAAGGCCAGTGAGAGGTGGGGCAAGTGAATTAGCTCACAACAAAAGTTACTTTTGCTACTGCCAACCATGTGTTGACAATACAAGGTTTAATGGAGCAAGGGACGGAGCTCTACTCTCCGTGGCCGCCAATAAATTCTAAGAGCGATCTTCTCTCTCCAAGGCCCTTTATAGTTTCGGAAGTTACGTCTTTCTCTTTCTAGATGGCGTTGTGATCACTCTGCCCACATGGAAATCCAGGCAGTATGGCTCCGATTTCAAGATGGCGAAACTCATGTGTTTAGCCAGCCAACTGACCTGCCTCAGGTGACGACTGCTCTGATCAGGTCTGCACCTGATATTAAAGGATTTCCGACAGCACTTTGGACAAGAAAGATATTAAAGTGGTTTTCCCACCCAAAGGCAGTAGAGAGAGAGGTTTTAGAGGCAAATTTGACCACAGTGAATCATACTAAATTGAATTTATTGATTACTTAGTCCTTTTTCCTTTGAGTTATTGCATGAAAGATGGGGTATGAGGGAATACTCTTAATACCTCCCCTACCTTGATGGCATTTACACCCTTGGTTGTGTTGAAATGACTAAAGTTATGTTATCACAACATGCAACAATTTCTCTCTTCACAACCTTTGGGGTACATTAGTCTAAAATATAATATTTCTGCTAAATATCAGAGTCAGTTGTAAACAAAAGAAATCACTTACAGCTTTTACTCTACTTTTATAGAATTAATTGAAGAATAGATGACAGATACAAAGTAATTAATAATTGTTGTAAACAGATGATGGTTAGATATGCCAAAATTATATTCCCTAGCCTATGAAAATGGCTAGGTACATTCTTTAGCCCAAAAGGCTTCAAAGGGAAGTCATAGGCTTACAAAATTGGGATATCTTCCAATTGCACTCTGTACCAGTAAAGTGGGAAACAAGGTAAAATATAAGCCTTTGTGAGTGGTAAATAAAAATATGTTTAACAGAACAAAATAATGAAAGGAAAAATGTTAAAGGAAAAGAAAGAATTACAGAGTTATAAGGAAACTAAATGGGAGAGGAAACCTGACACCCTCTTCTGGATAGAGGTGCTAAGGTCCTCGTAGGATAGAAGGGTGGCACTGTGCCAGGTTGGTACCAGTGCCAAAGGAGCCCAGAGCTCTCTTTTGGCGATCTGGAGCCATCTACACCCATGATTTTCTTCCTTGGACCTGGTTTAGGTTGATGGTTCTCCTTGTCAGGGGAACCGGTTGAACCAAGTCTGAGGACAACTTAGTGCTACCTGGGTCGGCTTCTTTGATGGCCGGATTAGGGGCATTCTTTACAGATTCTGCCCAAGTCATTGCAGTTGCTTGAGTTCATCGGCCAGTTGAGGTGTGGCAGAATCCTTACTCACATCCGTGTCTCCGTAGGACTGGGAAAGGGAGGAAGATGTTTTGGAGGGTGTGGGAGGCCAGCAGGTTGCAATGACCAGCTCGGGCACGGGTTGAGAGGCAGCACCTTGGAGTGAGCTTCCGCTGTGGTCAGAAGAATCCATCTCTCTTACCAGCGCAGGTAGCGGAGCCAAGCCGGATGAAGAGAGGGGATCCGAACTGGGATCTCTCAAATGGAGATCTGGGGCATGCTCTGGCACTGGCACTAAGGCAAGCCAAGCACTGGTATAGGATTTAGAGATTGTTCACCATTCGGGACAGATGGAGCTTGGCACTGCTCAGTGCACTCAAGCGGCACTGGCAGAGATTGAGAGTCAATTTTGGGATCTCCGGGAGGGAGATTGATTGGGTGCCTTGGCACTGGCACTGAGGCCGGGCCTGGCACAGGACTGGGCTTTGAAATCTGTTTGAATGGAGGAGGTCACTGCACAGAGTACTCAGGTGGCACTGGCAGTGGAATGAATGGAGGCTCTTGAGAATTACCATGCCTAATGAATAACTTGAGGATCTCGAAACCCAGATTGTTGTATTTTTAATGGAGACTGGAAGTCTTGTCCCAGGAGGAGGTCATAACCTTCAGGAATGTAGCTTGTTATGGCAAAGTTACAGATTTTGGAATTATGAGGACCTGTGACTCTCAACTGAACAGTTGGAAGTATCATTTTAAATTGAATGATACCCTCAATTGTGAAGAGTTTAAGTCTCTTAATGTTAGCTCCATAGGGAACCTTGTCCCTCCTTATGAGGGAAATTTGTGGCACCAAAGCCATCAAATGCCTTGACCTGACATGCGGGATAGCTACCTTGAGGGGGTGCCACATATATGGGACTTTCGGCTGGAAGGCCCAAGGATTTAGAATTAGTAACTGCCAAAGCAATGGCAGGTGTACTTGATTTATTAGGGCATTTTGCCACTGGGCAGAGTGCCCATAAACTTTACAAGTAGGGCAATAACTCCTGCTATAATCTTTGCTTGGCACTGCCCCTTTACTTTTCGTCTAAGAGCCAGATGGGGCTTGTTGGGGCATTTTCCCATTTGAAGATTTGACTTAGAAGGATTTTCTGGCTGAGCCTCAGCCTTGAAATGGCACTGTTCAGTTGTGGTGTCCTATTCTCTTGCAATATCCACACACTGGTTTCTTGGGGGTTTGCCCATGTTTGAGGGGGTGCAGAAGTTGGCTGAGGCAGGCAAAGAGGGATATAATTTTCTTCTATTGGAACTAAAATGAGGATGATTGGTGTCCCAGGTGTCAGCCCAGCGACAGCACTCGACACTCCCTTAGGCGCCTTGTCGCATAGATGGGTGGTGAGAGCTGGCAGGGCATAAAATAAGAATTCCTTGCACTGGAAGAGTTTGAGGATGCCCTCCACACTAGTAGCTTTGAGAGATTCTAGCCATCGTTTTGAGGCCTGGGTCTTTTTGAAGATCTACTCAGACCAGGTTTGGCCTGATTATTTGGGCATATTTCTCCACCTTTTACTCCAATGGTCGGGAATTATTTTAAAAGCTTTTATGATGGCTTGGTGGACATGGGCAAGATTTCCTTGATCCTCAGGAGGGAGAGCATTGAAGGCAATGGCACTTTTCCCTTCAAGGTACTGTCCCAGGATCAGAGACACTTCTTCAGTAGAGGGCTGACAGGCCGTCAGGACCTTTTCAACATGGTCTAGCCAGGCTTCGGGCTCGACTTGGTCATGTTTTCTTATGAGGGAGCCTACATTGCTGAGGGTTGAACGTGGATAGGGCGTTGGGGTGTTGGGCATGCTCTGGACTGCCATTGCAAGCTGATGAGCTCTTTCTTTCTCCCTCTCCTGTCATTCTTTCTCTTTCTCCTGCTGTTCTCTCTCTTTCTCCTTTCGTTCTGCCTCTTCTCGTTTCTGCTGGGGCATTCTTTCTTTCTCTTTCTCCTGTCGTTCTGCCTCTTCTAGTTTCTCCCAGGCTATTCTTTCTGCTTATTCCCGTTTCTCCTGGGCTATTCTTTCTGCCTCTCTTTCCACCTTGGCATTGTCTACTCTCTCTTAGACCCAGTCCCTTAGGGCTTGTCCTGACAGTCCCATGTCCTTTCCAGCGGACATGTAGAACTTAAAGCCCTCATTTTCCTGGGCTCTGGATGTTGTAGACATCTTGAGATAATGCTAATATGGGTGTGACCCTTTAGAAAATCAATATGTCTGAAAAACTCAAATTCCAGGGTGTCTGAAAAGACTCAAGTTTGTTCTTGATGAACTGGTTTCAGTGTGTCTCAAAGACTTAGTGCGTTTGTGATGAACAAATTTTAACATGTCTGGATAAGACTTAGTTTGTGATTAACAAATTTTAATATGTCTGCATAAGACTTAGTTTGTTCTTGATGAATGAATTTTAATATGTCTGCATAAGACTTAATTTGTTCATGATGAACGAATTTTAATGTCGTGAAAGACATAACTTGGATTTCATGAGTGAAATTAAGACGTTCCAGGGAACAAGGTTTGATGTGTTGAACGTGGTTAACTGGGTTCCTGAGAACTTAAGGTTTGTGCTAAATGGGCGATTTTAGGTGTCGTAAGACTCAAGGTTGTTCTAATGAACTAATTCAGTATGTCTAAGAAGACTCAAGGTTGTTTTAATGAACTGGAATAAGCAGTCCCATAACGACTTGGATTTGTGTGAAATACACGAATGTAAAGTCTCAAAATGGACTTGGGTTATTAGCACAAGGTTTAACGCAAGCCTTAAATAATGATTTGCAGAGAATTGTTGGACCTGGCAGAATTAATATAATAGGTTTGCTTAGAATTGGATACCGCTTAATATGCTTTTGAATTTTTACTAGCTCACATAAATAGTCACAGTGCCTTAATGACTGCTTATGCTGGCATCACAGCAAATGTTATAAAACTGCTGTGGGTAAATGGAGAGTGGTAGCTTCGAAAAATTCGCAACTGAATGCGTGAATGAATTATTATGCTGGCTGTGGCAGTAAATATTATAAAATTGCTCTGGGCAAATGGGAAGCGGTAGCTTAAAAAAATTCGCAGTTAAATGCGTGAATGAATGATTATGCCGGTGGTGGTAGCGAATATTATAAAACTGTATTGCTCTAGGCAAATAGGAACAGTTACGTCTAAATTTACACAATTAAATGCCAAGAGAAGAAAAAAATGCATAAAATGCCACAAGAAATGAATGTGCTTATTTCAAAGCATGATGTTAAAACTTAATAGAATATGACGAGTACAAGAAAAAAATTTAATTTACCATGCATGGGCAAAGTACTGCCAAGGATATCTCACGTGCCTAAGGGAAAAGAAAAAGAAATATTTACGTTAATCTAGAGACCTGATTTTGCTTACTTTAGCGATCCCATGCGACAGGGGGACTGTTCCACACATGCGCGTGAAAAGAAACAACTGACAAGTAAAGTAAACAAATACAACACAGTCTCGGCTTAGCTGACACCTGGCGGAGCGAAGCTTTGCACAAATTTTAATAAGATGATCGATAAATTTCAGAAGATTTTCCTCTTTTCTTGGGGGAATGAATGAATGGATGTTTCTTTTTTTCTCACGTTTTGTTTACTGGAAAAATCGAATGGAATTTACCTTGTGCGTATCTTTTATGAAGGAATTTAAGTAAATGCGAGTACTAGTCATGATTTTTGGCTTGCATGGCCTGAACAAATTTTTACAGATTTATGAGATTTACTCAATAAGGAAGAATAATATCTTTGCCTAGTGAATTCCTAACCTCTACAAGAGAGAGAGAGAGAGAGAGAGAGAGAGAGAGAGAGAGAGAGAGAGAGAGAGAGAGAGAGAGAGAGAGAGAGAGAGAGAATAAAAATATCCTATCTCCAGTGATACGAAAATTGCTGGACTGGGTCAGCCCACGTTGCTGTTATGTGTGCCTAGCTAGTATTTTGAGATTTACAAATTGTCTTTATCATGTGGACGAAGGAATATGGGCACTGTTCCTTTTATTAACTCTTCACTGAGTGTTGCTCCCTACCTTCCTAGTTTTAAAACATGCGGCGAACATGCAATAGTGCAAAAATCTTGTGTAATGGTTAATGACTCTCTCTTCTTTATAACTGGGACGCATGCACATGTTCTAACAGTTCCTAACTCTATTTCAGCCATGATTTTGTTCGTACCTAACAAAAAATAAACATAATAACACGATACTTACTGTAGAAATGGGACACTTGGTGCTTATAGGGGAATTTACGCTAATTAATAAGGTTCGTTTCTTGTCTTGTATTCAGCTCTTAGCGAGGCTATTTAGCTGATAACTGCACGTTGCCAAAAGGGGTAAGGACTCAACCTGTGACACTTCAGATTGCGAGATCTCTGGCAGTTTGGTCGCCAGTGTTGTAATTTTAAAGCTGGGGTCTTCCTTGATAAATGGGGTATACTTGGGTGTTATGCAACTTACCTTAATTAACACAAAATCTGGACTCTAGCCTTGAGGAAAGCTAAAATTACAAAAATCAAAATATGGCTGAAGGCCTACTTCAAGAGGGGAGTGATTAGATAGACTCTGGGGTTTAACTTAATTCTTTATATTTACAAAAGAAAACACATCAGAAGAATGGTAGCGTAACTCTGGGGTAATGAGGCGAGAGCAAATGATGGGGAATTTCCTGGAGGGAATATACTGGATTGCCACTTCAAAAGTTGTTGATAATGAAGTAATGAGAGCTGCTGCTGCACACACAAGATGGTACGCAGGTCCACAGCTGAATGCTCCTAATCTGCAATCGAAACACTTACGGTTACTAAATCGAAACTAGCACTGTAATGAAGGAGTCGAGGAATTGTATAGAAGATGCCTAGACTGAACTCGATTCCAGTGACTCGAACATCATATGATTACGTTACACTTCTCATAAATGCTTTGCAAATTAAATAGCACAAAATATAAAGCAATACAGGTCTTACTGTAGGTGTATTGCACTATGAAAAGAAAGGAACCTAGTAGGAGGAGAATAGGGAATGTGGCTGACAAAAACCTTAAATTCTGGTACGTTACCTTTCTTTAGGAACTGAAGTTCTCTTCTTATGAGGCCCAGCAAGATAGAGGGCAAGTGAATTAGTTCTCAACAAAAGTTACTTTTGATACTGCCAGTCACGTGTAGAAAATAGGCAGTTTAATGGAGCAAGGAACAGAGCTCTACTCTCTGTGGCCGCCAATACAATTCTAAGAGAAGCTTCACTCTCTCTAAGGCCCTTTCTCTTCCTAGATGGCGTTGTGATCACTCTGCCTGCATGGAAATGAAGGCAGCATGGCTCTAATTTTAAGATGGCGGAATACACGTTTTCAGCCAGCCAGCTGATCTGCTTCAGACGACGATTAGATCTGATCAGGTCGAACTTAGAATTGAGGATTTCCGACAGCACTTTGGACAAGAAAAAAATAAAAAGTGGTTTTCCCCAAAGGCAGTGGTGAGAGAGTTTTTAGAGGCGAATTTTGCCTACAGTGAATCATAATAAATTGATTTTATTTATTACTTAGTCCTTTTCCTTTGAGTTATGGTATGAAAGATGAGGTATGAGGGAATACCCTTAATATATATATATATATATATATATATATATATATATATATATATATATATATATATATATATATATATATGTATATATATATATATATATATATATATATATATATATATATATATATATATATATATATATATATATATATATATATATATATATATATATATATATATATATATATGTATGTATATATATATATATATATATATATATATATATATATATATATATATATATATATATATATATATATATACTGTATATATATATATATATGTATATATATATATATATATATATATATATATATATATATATATATATATATATATATATATATATATATATATATATATATATATGTATGTATATATATATATATATATATATATATATATATATATATATATATATATATATATATATATATATATATATATATATATATATATATATATATATATATATATATATATATATATATATATATATATATATATATATATATATATATATATATATATATATATATATATATATATATATATATGTGTGTGTGTGTGTGTGTGTGTACTGTTAAGTGAGAAACCACTTCCAAGCAATCCCAAACCTCCAAAATGCCTTGCACCCCAACATAATGTAATTTCATACTGATACCTAACTGAGGAAGGGTGTGAGAAACTCAGCCCCTACGTAAATTTCTCTCCATGCTCCCCTTTTTGGTGCATCTGTGTATCTTTTCTAAAGACCTGGTAACTGCTTGAATTACCTCTTTTTAGATAAAAGGCGAATGGAGACGAAGCCTGCCAAAAATCTACCAGAAAGGTTGAGTTCCCCATAAAAACTGGCGAACATGGGTTGCCAGAAGTCACCAGGATCTGGGGAAGATCCCAACATAGAAAACTAGGTGACTGAACCAACATGCGATCCCAGTGACCTCTTGGATGAGCAGGATGATAAGCCCCCGAGGTCATATAAGGCGAGAAACAGAGGTTGTCGCTCTCAGAGACACCCTGTTAGCAGACCGACACACTACCCCTTGCATGCTCCTTATTGAGCTGACCCCTCCACGTGGTCACCTTTCGACCACCCTGTTGCATCACCTGTGCATTTTGTCATTAAACTCATCATCCAGAACTGGTGAAATTCGGAGAGGCCCCTCCATCGCTCCGTTATAAGGTAACGTCCTGACTAGAGTTTTTTTTCAACAGTCACATATCTTAAATCTTCCACTGCACTCTCAATATCTTTTCTGAAGTGTGAGTTATCACAAAGACCTGACTCACTTAGCTCAGTGTGAATTTTAATGCAAGTATATCTTCCCAGAATCGAGTTATCCTGGCACCCTCTGTGCAACACTCAGTTTCCCCGAGATCATTATAATTGTCAAATTGCAGAAGGTACATCAGCTGTGGAAACATCGACCTGTCTTGTGCTTCTTGCAGTGAAAAGGCCACTGCAATCAATTCTTCAGTATCCCTTTCAAGAGGATTAATCTTAGGCTATTCAAATTTTTAACAGTGATAGCATAACTAACCATGTGGCAGCCCCTGTTGGATCTGCCTATCATTCCCCAGTCTTCTGATTGATGTGTTTAATTGTCAATATTTTCCATTTAAAGTAAACCTAAGTGTTTATCTGCAAAGCCCCTTGTTGAAGTACGGCCCTCAGCCAACAGCTTTTTTCTATTAAGTTTCCTGCCTGACCCTAGCAATTGCAGTCAGAAACTCAAGGTGTGATTAGTAAGCCCCTGTTCACGAGCTAGACCCCAGATTGGACCCCTGAACAAGGAGTACAGTAAGTAGGCCAGGTAGGAACTAAAAAAAAAGAAAGAAAAAAAAGATGTATATATGCATATATATATATATATATATATATATATATATATATATATATATATATATATATATATATATATATATATATATATATATATGTATATATATATATATATATATATATATATATATATATATATATATATATATATATATATATATATATATATATATATATATATATATATATATATATATATATATATATATATATATATATATATATATATATATATATATATATATATATATATATATATATATATATATATATATATTCATGAGCTACAAATACTGTTTAATATCAAATTCATGCAAACCTCGGAAATATCCCCTATGGGAAGTGATCACCAAAGGGGAATTTGTAACTGATAAATGGATCGGAACTGCCGGGTCTCGATCCCACAACACAGTTTCCTTCCAACAACTCCAGTTGACGGTCTACCCACTGAGCTATGAAGTTGTTGAAAGGAAACTGTATTATGGGATCGAGACCTGGCAGTACCGATCCATTTATCACTTATAAATTCCTCTTCGGTGATCACTCCCCATCGAGGGATATTCCCTGAGAAGCGTGGAATTGATATTAAACAACATTTGTAGCTTTATGAATATATAAATCTGGTGTGATAAAAATTTCATAATAAGAGCTGCGTGTTCCAAATGTACCAGTGAGCTGTCATGGTGGAGGTGGGTTAATGCCGAAGCTAAGTATAATTTCCCCCGCTCTCGACGGGTAAACAAGTACAGCAGATTTGGCATTTACTTATACCTCTCTTGATAGCTCAGAAGGTAGACCATCGACTGGAGTTGTTGGAAGGAAACTGTGTTGTGGGATCGAGACCCAGCAGTACCGATCCATTTATCACTTTGGTGATCACTCCCCATCGGGGATATTCCCAAGGTAGCGTGAATTTGGTATTAAACAACATTTGTAGCTTCATGAATGTATATAAATCACGGTGTGATAAAAATTTCATATATATATATATATATATATATATATATATATATATATATATATATATATATATATATATATATAACCCTAGAAGTACTTTTTACCAAGGCATCAACCAGCTGTTGAGATACTACCACTAGAGAATACATTATCCTTCGAGGAATGTTTAGACAGTCTGATGTTGGATCCATTAGGTACTGTCATTTTCAGTCTGAACATACACTGAATAGTCGTGGCATATTCTCTTTCTTCATACATCTAACAACACGGATACTGCACTTTTCGTTCTCATATTTATGGTAAAAGAGACACTAGTTTAGCTAAAGACAGCAGCTCTACAAGGAGAAGGCCACCCCAAACCATTCCCCTCCACTGTAGAGTTTTCTTGCTTGAGGATGCACTCAAGCAGACTTCTCTGTCACTTTTCTGTTTCTTTTGTTTTTTCAAATGGCGCGTTTTACAGGTTGCTGGTGGTTCATTGCCAAATTGCCTCATCCTTATCTTTTCTTTACCTTTATATTTGTCCTTCCTTTTCAAAACTGTCCATCCTTCAGTTGAAGTTGACATCCTGAGAGGTACCTTGCTTTGGTTGGTGTGCCTTCTGTGGCATGTTGACCGCTTTTCCTGACATTTTATTAAATTTCTGCAAGGATTCTGATTATCGATTTTGTATTTCATCGAATCTCTGGTCTGATTTCTTACCTTGTATATTATCTGTGTTTCGTTTTATCTTTTCCTATCGTCGTCATAAAGTATTTTCAAATGTCACATGATATTTCTATCAATTTTCATTCTTATATTCGCTGGAGATGAGCAAACTACTGGACCTGTGTGAAATTCTAGACTTTGAAAGTATCGCATGTTGTACTGCAATGTTCGCGGACTGTATGGTAATACATTAAGTATGATATTGTGTTACTTACAATCGGCCTTCTTCGGCTTCTATAACGAGGTCCTTATCCGAGCTCATCATTTCAGGCTTCAAGAAGCCATTACTAGTTGTTGATGGTAACCAGTTATTCGACAGTAATCCGAGTGCTGTAACATTAAAAGATGTTTAATGTTTGGTAACTTAAGCTCACAAATGTAAATATGCTTTCAGCGGCGTGTTCACATACTGTACACGCTCAAGAATATAGTCAGAAACTATTCTCCTGAGTTTTACGTTTCCAATAAAAGAAATCAACTTGGTGGCAGCGGCTCTTTGAAGGACCCTCAAAAGAAAAAGGAAGAAAACTGTTTTGTTGTTCCAAAATTTGTTTCTTATAAAGATGGCTGAATAAGTGTTTATTTACCACCGCCGCTGAACCCTGTGGATAATAACCTAGCAGATTCATTCAAGAAATGGAGATGACAGATAGGCGTTTACATGATGGGCCGCTGGCATTCTCCAAATCTAAGGAAACTAGATTTGCCATAATTCTCCAGTGTGCAGGCCCAAACGCTAGAATTATTTGACCTTTTATTTTTGAATGAAAAGGGAAAGACAGTCCTAGAAGTATTAAGAAAATTGGGAGAATGTTGTTTCCCGCATTCCATTGAGGTGCTTCAGTCCTCCATGTTTTGTAATTTTGCATATGATTACCCTTTAATTCGTTTTTATTGGTCCTTAATTTGCAAGCAGATAAATGCGGCTTCAAAGGGAAAGACCAAATGATAAGGAATAAAATTGTTTTCGATAGCAGAAACTTAAGGAACTAATGCTTCGAGAAAAAGAAGCCTATATTTGAATAAGGCCACTGAGATATGTCAGGAAGTAAACTTTGCAAAAGAAATGTCTGAAGGCAATACTGACAAAAATGTGAATAAGGTGAGCAATAATAGAAACAAAACTACAACTGTCTCCCCGTACTCAAGATTTTACTGAACTATGTGAGATTCACAGCCGGTGTCCCGGTGTTTTCTTCGGAATAAAATTTTATCAACGTACCTGACAAAGATGACACTTTGTCACAGGGTATCTTACAGCCCTACCTATTTTTTTACTGTATTCTGCATTACGAAAGTTGCATACTTCTGGTAATTATAAAAGTAACACCGACTTCTTGTAGACATCGCCAGCAAACTCAGAGGAATGTCTTTCGAAGATATAATGACGTAACTTATGACGTCATTAACTTGCTTCCTTCTCGATGGATAATTGGCTATTCGTGAAAGTGTCAACCTCTGGCAACAATGAAATACAACCACTACTCCTTGTTTACACTTTGTAGTAGCGGCAGTAGTACTGTATATAAGATTTGTGCAAGCAGTCTTGGTATTTAAAAGCCTACCAACAATCGAACTACCATGCCAGTAATATTCTGTGGAATATGAAAACAACTTTCATTATAATGTTACAGTTCAGCCATTGTTGTACTCTGTCACTAGGAGGACAGGGGCGATCATATGAAATGACATGCCCTTACATGGATCCTTTATTTAACATAATTACATCTGAGGAAACTTGACATTATATTCAATGGGTGGATCATGGCGTTTCGGGGTAAGCCCAAGCATTGGGACCTATAGAGGTCACTCAGTGATGTATTATAACCCATGACATTTTTTTTTTTTTGGCAAAACAGATTTTAATATTGTTCCGCAAGTTATATTTTACTAAGAAATCAACAACTATTGCTTTATAGAGCATATATGATTTTCTTTCTGCACCTTATGGAAGTCAACAAATGACGAAAACTTGGTAGCCTTGGATGTCCGGGTGTACTCCTTACCCAAAAAAGGGCCCTAGTATTCATTTACCTGTTCAAGCTGACGTAGGGTTTGCCACGGGCCTCCTCACTTCTAAACAATTGTGCAAGTCAAATCACAAAAGCTGTCTCGCAACCACGGGGACAATGACTTATCATAGCCGCCATTCTTGAAGCCTTGACAAGGTACGAATATTCATTCAGAATTTCAGACAGCTATTTGTCGTCATCGCCTTGTGGGAGGAGTCGGGATGTCATATGTTTACGTCACGTATAACTTTGAACCCATACATTAGTGTTCCGCCACTGGCTTCGGCTGCTTTATTTTACTATTATGAATATGCTTTTTCAAATATAAGTAATAAAGAATGCTGCCGAAAATTAGGTAGGGACGTAAAGTATACTATGCCTAAAGTAATATCTTTGTCAAATTCACAGAAAAAATTTATTCGGAAAAACACCGGGACAAAGGCTCTAAATCTCATAGTAGAATCAAATGGTGAGTTATGGAGTGTCGATTTTGTGGTTACAAGCACTAATTAGATAAAATAAAATGTCCAGCATTTTGAAAAGTCTGTGAAAAATGTAAAGGAAGAAATCATGTCACTGTCGTGTAAGAATGTTAAATTGTAAAATGAGATAACGAAGATGCAGATATGGATGATGATCAGTTTATGTGTATGGCACTAGCTGGAATGAAAAATTCAAGTAGACTGAATTAATCACTGATATTGAAAAATATCGAGGTTAGGTTTCATTTAGACACTAATGCTGATGTGAATGCTATATCACAAAGTATGTTAAAGTGCGACCAACGTCTTTGAAACTCTCAACGTAGATTAAATCCAGGATTTACCAGTAGGAGATGACAATGAATGTCAACAATCCTAAAACTGGTGAATGTAAAAACGTACTGTAACCTCTCTTGTCGCTCCGAAATACTTAATAGATTCAATTGGATCAGAACCATACCAAGAAATAAGATTTATTTCTATCAGTAGAAGGGTCTTCGCGGAGTATACGGTATGGCATATAAAACAGTGATTGTGGGACTGGAGAATTCGGAAAGCGACACAATGCAAAATCATGAACGAAATACTCGTTCTTTAAAAAACGTTGTCATGAGTAGAAAATCAAGCTTAATCAGTTCTTAGAAGAAAAGAACATCTTTCATGGGATATCGGTTAACATCTGTGGGTGTGATTGTTAATGAAAACAAGTTTAAAGCAATCGAGGAAATTATACCAAAGGGGTACTGCAAGAACTCGGAGGCTGTGAGAAGTGGTACAATTTCTCAAGATTTTTATCCAGTTTGGCTGATAACTTGGAACCTCTGCGGGACTTGACAATAAAGAATATCAAGTATGAGTGGAATAAGGAGGGAGTGTGCTCGGGCTTTTCCAGTGATTAAAGAAAAGGTTGTCCACCAACCAGTCTTATTTTATTTTAAACAAAATGAGGAGTTCGTACTGCAAGTTACTAGCAGTAAAGATAGAATCTGTGCAGTAGTCATACAGGAAGGGCGCCTGATGGAATATGCATCAGGAACCTTGGCTAAAATTTAACATAACTGGGCTAAAATTGTACAGGAAACTCTTGCTGTTGTTTATGGATTACAGCAACTGGACCTGTACTCTTTTGAATGAAAGCCTCTGGCCTCAGTCCTTGGAAGGTGTTTTAGTCAAGCTCTCATGCGTTTTCAAGAGTAATGATGAAGTTAAACAGGTATTACCTCAGTATAGAAACTGAACAAAATTTATTGTTAGCTGATATGCTTAGTAAGGCCTGTCTTAAAGACATGAGTATGGATTATAAACTCGCCGAAGAATTATCCTGATTCACTTTTAAAGGAAGTGAGAGTTCCACAACAAGAGATAAGAGCTACAGGAATGGATGAACCTTTAGCGAAGGTTAAGTTTCAGAAGCAATAAAACCTTACTTGATTTTAGGGACACCCTTAGTTGCCAGGATGGAAATATTCTAAAAGGGAACCTGAATACTTACTCCTAGGAAACTTAGAAATTCAGTTAAAACAAAACTTCAAGCTTCCAATGTTGGTTATGACAGCATGATGAAACTAGCAAGGGATGCCATATTTTGGCCTGGATGTCAAAAAAATAAAGCAAATTCATTAATGATGTGACAGTTGTCAGAGGTATAAACTGTAAAGCAGAAGGTATAGTTGCTTTATGTGGATGACGTAGGAAGGCATGGAACAGAATCCGAGTAGATTTGTTTGAAATCGCAGGCAGATTCTATTTAGTGATTATCAACTACTTCTCTGAATTCACTAAAGTGGATTTCTTAGCATCAACTAAGTCAAAGAATGTGATAGGGTTAATAAAGATGTGTGCTAGGTGTAGTATTCTTACTCAACTTGTGTTTGACTGAGGATCCCAAAACAGCTCTTTTAATTTCCAAAGTTTTGCTAATGACTGGGGCACAAATCACTCCTCAAGGAAATGGAAAAGCTAAGGCGACTGTTAAAGTAATTGAAAACATGATAAAAATACTTATGATGGAGGAAAAGTTCATTATTTGGCATTATTAGAGCTAGAAACACACCTCATCAGGCTTCTGACTTTACCCCATGACAGATAATGATTGGACATAAATTACATTCCATATTTCCTGACTAATAGTGATAGTCTGGTCATTTGAAGGTGGAAAAGTAGTATAGATTCTATAAGAAAATCCTAAGAGAAAACTGCAAAGGACGTGGACCCATTGACTGAGAGCCAGCCTGCCTATTATCAAAATCCAGAAGAAAGAGGTTGGGGTTTAGTTAGTCATTCATAGGGAAACAAGTCTTATATAATGGAGGGAAAGGAAAGGGGGGTGCGTTATGAAAGAAAAGAACACATCGCCGTCTGTCTTTGAAGGATTCGCTGACATTACCAGAAGCTAAAAATTCAAGGAAATCAATGGAAACAGACTAGACTGATGACGTGAATGTTGGATAGCTCTGTTCCTCCCTATTTGTAATATGCCTATGATACGAGATCTGCTCATCTCCAAGAGAAGATGACTAACGGTGGTATAATTTGCTTATTTCTGGATTTGAACGGTTTTTATTGTATAATATATTATTTTTTTTTTTTTTTGAGGAAGAACCCATTTTCCTTTACATTTCGTAGATGATATTCAAGATTTTTGTTTCTTGTTTTGAAAATCGAAAGAAGGGTAGATATTGATAGTAACCAACTGTTCAGTTGTCTGTAAAGGTATCACTATTCGACAGTAACCCAACTGCTGTAACATTAACAGTTGTTTGACCTTTGTTAACTTTAGTTCACAAATGTAAATATGTTTTTAGTGTAGTATACATATATACCTTAAAGATTGATCAGAAATCTTTTCCTGTGTTAAACTGTGTAGTGAAAGAAGGCCGTGTTGGTACTGGCCTGGAGGCTTTATAATGGCATGATTAAAAGACTGAATAAAAGATAAAATATAACATTTATTCACAAGCCAAAACATAAGGATTTTCTTTTTGCTTATTGTAACTCGTAGGTGTGGCTGTACACTAGAAGACATGGGGTCTTTTACTTAGGACGGTCTCTTGCTTTCAGCTAATGCTGAAAATAGTCCTCTAAATTGTCACATGGTATTCAACTTTCTGTTTCGACGACTGATAGATTTTTAGGAATTCCTTCTGCCTTCTGTCTGTCTGCTCTCTCTCTGCTCTGCTACTTTGCTCATATGTTTGATATGTTAGAAGCTATTGCCATTGGTTTGATGCTGTATTTCTCTTGCTGGACTTATATGCTGCTGTTTTGGTACTAGCATTTTTCAAATCCATCCCTGCATCACTTTCCTTTGGGTCATTCCTTCGGTTGTCCATCCCGACAGCCTTCTCAACCATCTCAGCCCACACTTTAATAGTTTCTTTGGGGTCCTTTAGTCCTGGAACATTTCCAAGAACAACGTCATAAATTGGGTTATCTAGGCACATAGCATATAATTCTTTCTCATAGTACAGTGTTTATTCAGATTTGGTCCTCAGTTACAAATGCCTGTGTACAACTGCACATGTACAACCTGTATTTCCTAGCCCAGTTACCTTCTCTTTGCCTGCACAACCTTCTCTAACTTTCTCTGTTCCTCAGACCTGCATGCTCCTAACACAGCAGGTAGTTCAGCTCTTTCTACCAGCTTCAGCATACTGTTTCGACTTAGTCTTCTAGCTGGTCTTAGCTAAT
This sequence comes from Macrobrachium rosenbergii, assembly GCF_040412425.1. Classification (NCBI taxonomy): domain Eukaryota; kingdom Metazoa; phylum Arthropoda; class Malacostraca; order Decapoda; family Palaemonidae; genus Macrobrachium; species Macrobrachium rosenbergii. The sequence continues at coordinate 45,565,929 of NC_089788.1, forward strand.
GTCCTCACAAGCCATGATAGTGGTCACCTCCCTCAGTTCTTCCAGTACCATAGTACTGGCTGCCTTTTGCTTTAACTTCAGGAGGTACTTAATCTTAATAAGCATATATTTTTTGGCTAAGTGTCCTAAGCACCTATCTTCACTTTCATCAATCTACTTCTGCTAGACTGTCTTGTAATTCTTTGGTCTTTGGATGCCCTCACTAGACTACTTCATTGGTATCTGGATCTCCACTAAGCTTAGTCCATGAGCCTCTAAGCACCACATTACAGGGTTTACTATCTTGCCAGTGTAGCTGTGTTCCCTGAGGAATCGTGTCATCTCTATAATACATGGTGACACTATTCCCTTATGAGCAGTTAAGCCCAGTAATAAAACTCTTCTCGGCATTCAGCCATTTCAGTCCACCTGTTGAAATATTTTTGTAGCCTAGCTACAAACTGATATGCAGTCTCACCTTAATCTGACTTTTTTAAGCTGTCATATTGCAAGTATTCAGAAGAAAGTATACTGGAAAAACTTGGTCTTGCAGACCCTTACCTGTCAGTAATGAACTTAGACAAACAGCCCATTCATCCCTAACCAGCCTTGTCTCACTGCAGACCTTTGAAATCCCTCGATGAAATTCTCGATGTCTTTGTGTGTTTCATCAAATCTTGGTAATTTTGGCTTTGCAGTGACTATAAGGGTGCCATTCAACTTCTACCTTATTATTATTATTGAAGTTCATGTTCCTGCTGTATTTAAGCTTCCTTTCTTACCTCTTCTCTTACTTTCTCTTCATAAGCTCTATTGTCTTTCAGCTTCTTGCTTTGCCTCTTCTCTTACTCTTCATAAGCTCTGTCTTTCAGCATCTTGCCTTTCCTTCTCTCTGTCTCTCTGTTGCTTTGCATGGGCTGTATTTTGCTGTTGTCACAAATTGCTTTAATCCATCTCCATCCAAGACCACAACCCTGCCAGTTCAGTGAGTATGACCAACTCTGTTTCCATACTGAAATGAAGGCTACTTTATTGGCAACACACACGCACACACACAAAACCAGTGCTATCGCTTAAATCTAGGTAACTCGTGCTGCTTTTAAGCGTGAAAAAAAAATTTCACTGGTGTCTATAAAATCTAATATTTCTTCAAACTAAAGCTACGTATGAAATTAACTTAAACGATGTAAATGGTTCCAGAACGTAAGAGTGAATTAAGGAATGCAATTGTCCTTCCTTATAATGGTTATGGAACATGAAGGAAATTTAAGGAATTTTATCTTTTTTTTTGACACAGCAACAGAAAATGGTGCTAAGGGGACAGAAAAAAAAAATCATAATTTCATTAATTACGCTTTAACACCCTGAGTTTTATATTTCTGACAAAGGCAATCAACGCTACTTAAATGTAATGCTTTTCCCAGGGCAAGGGGGATGTCAAAATCTGTTAGGGCCAAGTTGTGAAAGTTTGCGGCAGGCATAATTACTTTTACTCATGTTCTATCTACTGCAGTCCAGACTTAGATAGTTGAAAGTCTTGACTGTCTTCCCATCATTCTGACTACTACACAGAAAGATGGTAGAAAAGACCATTGTGTTTGTTGGCAATCTCATTCTGATTCTCCGGCTGATTGCCATACCCTGTGAAATTTTAAGGTTACTTATGACTCTGGCTGTGAAAGTATTAGTAAGATGACACACAAATCTGGTGATTGCTTGGATCTTGTATTCACCAAGTTTCCTTGTGATATAATCAGTTTTGCAGGTCTTTCAGTCGGAACTCCAGATTAAGCTTTAGTTTCTATAATGATTAAAACTGAGCAAGCTGTTCCTGATTTGTCCTAGTCATGTGAAATATATATTTAATCTCAAGCAGACTGGATTGGCATTGTGAGACATCTTCCCCTTGTTAAGCTGTTACAGTTTTTAAGACAGTTGATCATAAAATTCTTTTCATTGATAATTTTTTCATCATCACTAGTAAACAGGCAAATTACTCTTTGTTTGTTGAATTGTAATTTTAAAGATATAGCTTGGTTCATTCACTAATATAGGCATGCTTACTTATAAAAAACAGGAGGACTATAATTTTTGGAAAAGAAATAGATCAAATCTGATGTGGAATAGTAATACCCAACCAAGAGCTGTGGCTCAGAGTTTATGTTCTTGTTGCAAAAGAATACACTATAACTATTAAAGAATTCTTTTATGGTACCATTTGGAATGGCGAGCGTTTCTCAGATCTACACTTTCTGGTGATGACTCAACAGTTCATCTTCTTGAATGAGAGGTGTGTCAATCACTGCCCAAAGGAAAAGGCAGCCATTTTGGCTGATGTGTTTGCCAGTAAACAGCGCAATAAGCAATTCAAAAAGCCTCATTCCTGTTTCCCTGAAGTTGAACTGATTAGTTGAACTTTTCAGTCAAGAAAATAAGAATCTTTTATTCAACCTTGATGGTTATGGAAGTAGCTCAAATGGCATTTCACTTGATTTTTGTAAAAAAAAAAAAAAAAAAAAAAAAAAAAAAAAAAAAAAACTGCTGATTACTTACCTGAAAGTTGTCTGTTATTTTTCGTGAGTTAACCAGAAGTGGTTCTTTATGAACTTTTAAGATAATTGCTAATATTTCTTCATTAGGATAATTTGGTTGGGATAACTTTAGCCATGCCGATTAACACTCATATTATCTAAGCTTTTAAAACTTTAGTAGACAACACACCTGAATGCCTCTGTTGAAATTAATCATGTGTACCCTAGTTTTACAACTTGGAATTCACAAGGGCCTAACTGCTTGTGATGCTCATCTTTCAATTTCCATTTTCATACAAAAATCTGAAAGTTTTGATCATTAAGTTCACATGACTGTTTTTTACTTTAATTATGCTTTTGACCAAGCTATTTATGAAACATTTGTTTCCAAATTTAGGAGCTGTGGGAGAGGGGTGGGGTAGTAGGGGAAAGGGAGGGGAAGGGAGTGGAATGAGAGAGGAGGGGATGGGAGGAGGGGTGAGGGGAGGGAAGGAGCTGGGGAAGTTAGGTTCCTCTATCAGAAGAGAATAAAAAGTATCTCCACTGAAGAAAGACAATAAATAATATTGTATTTCTACAATTCGAACTCAGGCGTGTCTGTATGTTTGTGTTGGGAGGGGGAGAAGGTCTGTCTCCCTTGCAACAACAGACGGACCTACCCGGCCTTAGGTATTTAGTGAAGTA
>NC_089788.1:45574122-45594122 GCF_040412425.1 Macrobrachium rosenbergii
TTCTCTTTTTGGCTCCTCCCAGCCTGGCTGGATGCAGGGGTACCTGGAATTAGGCCCAAAAAGCAGTCACTTTGAACAGAAAGGGAGGGTTTAGGCTTATCTATTTTGGGGAATGAAAGAGAGAGTTCATGAAGGGCGAGTTGAAACCTCAGTTCTAGCAATAATGAGGGACATTAATTTTTATTTCTTTCTCAGCTAAGTGGCAAATGTAAAAACGGGTGAGGTTGCGAGAAAAACAGCCCCAGTCGTTGCACCTCCCCAACCAAGTTAGCATTCACACCCTAGATCAGGTGAGAATGATTACCAGTGAGCAAACTCACTTAAATACTTTACTTTACTTCTCTCTCATTTCCCTTTGGTGCCTTATAACTCAACTTAAACTTCTGCGTAACAATTAATTTCAAGAGGCAAGCAACATTGTGATATTTACATGAACACAGAATGAATAATTGCTGCTAGAAATGACAAATTTTTTTCTTTAAATTCCTATTACGTTAAGGCAACGTTAATCAGAATTTTTTTCACAACATAATGGTATAGTTAAAACAATGAATTAATACTAGGCAAATTCTGGAGATACTTCATGCACTCTTAATAATAATCCACTACGAATTTGCACACATGCAGTCAGTCTGCCTTGAAGAGGCGTTACAATAAGGTAAGCGTGGTCTTGGTTAGGTGTTTCCACGATACTTGAGCAATGGCTCAGTGCCATTCGTGCACTATAAAACACAAGGTCGCGAGTCGAGACTCTAGATTTAGTACAGAGATTTACAAGAGAATAGATGACAGATTCAGAGTAATCAATAATTGTAAAACAGAGATGATGATTACATATGCCAAAATTACATTCCTTAGCCTATGGAAGACAGCTAGGATCATTTCTTAACACAAGATGGCCTCAAGGTGGCCAGAAGGCGCGACCTCTCCAGCAGGATCATTTGCCAGCATTTACGATAATGGCACTGTGCCAGGTTGGCACTCATGTAATAATAACCAATGGCGATGGCATATCGTATGTTAAATACATCATGCTGCGGTTGGCATGAAAGGAAGTCATAGGACTTATACAGCTGGCATATCTGTCAATGGCACTCTGCATGGGCAGAAGGGATTAAAGTAAAATGGGGGCCTCGGTAAAGAATAAAATAAATGTGAGTAATAATCAATAGTAAGGGAGAAAATGTTATAGGAAATAGAATAGCGAGGGACCCTAACATCCTCTTCTGGATAGAGGTGCCGAATTCTTCATAGGATAAAGAGATGGCATTGTGCCACCTTGGCAGGGATGCCAGGAGAGCTCGGGAACTTTCTTTAAGCTACCTGGAATTATCCACGCCCTTGGTATTTCCTCCACGGCCCTCTCTTATTGTAATGGTTTGTCTCGGCCAGGGAATCAGTGGAACCAGGCCCAGGAGGGTATTTGAGTGCCACCCGTGTTGGCCTCTTTGATACCGGCTGATGCAGGGACCTTCTTTGAGCTCTACCATGATCCTCCACCCAGTTCCTGGAGTTCATTGGCCATTTAAGACATGGCAGAATTCTTACTCACTGTTGTGTCTGCGGTGGACTGAGACAGAGAGGAGGTGGTCGTGGGGGCCGTGAGAGCTCAGCTAGGGTAAGAATGACCAGCTCAGGCATGGGTTGCGAGGCCGCACCTTTGGGTGAGCTTCCGCTGTGGCGGAAGGATCTGTCTCCCTTACCGGCGTTGGTAGAGGAGCCAAGCCGGGAGAAGAGAGGGGGCCTGGACTGAGATCTATGGATTGGAGATCAGGGGCGTGCTCGGGCGCTGGTACTAAGGCAGGGCCAGGCACTGATTGATTTGGAATTTGCTCGTCGTTTGGGACAGACACAACTTGGCACTGCTCAGTGCACCCAAGTGACACTGGCAGAGATTGTGAATGAAGAGTAGGATCTCCTGAAGTGGGATCAACTTAGGGCGCTGGCACTGGCACTGGGGCAAGGCCAGGCGCTGGAATGGGGTCAGGAATCAATCTTTGTAGAGGGGGCCACGGCACATTGCACTCAGGTGGCATGAGCAGTGGAACAAAATCAGGCATTTGAATTTTACTCGTGCATAAATAATGATTTGGGGGATTTGGACCCCTGGATTACTCTAACTTAGATGGGGACTGGAAGTCCCATCCCAAGAGGAGGTCATAACCTCCAAGAATATATCTGGCAACTGCGAGGTCCCAGACTTCGGATCGATGAGGTCTCGTGATCCTCAACTTGATGGTAGGGAGTATCATTTTGAAGTGATTGATACCCTCAATCGTGATGAGTTTCTGTCTGTTAAAGGTAGCTCCATGGGGAACTTTGTCTTCCCTTATGAGGGACATTTCTGCGCCAGAATCATCAAATGTTTTGACCTGGCTGGCAGGGCACCTACCTCGGGGTAGTGCCATGTAAATGGGACCCTGGGCTGGAGGACCTAAGCATGTTGGTTTGGTGACTGCCAAAGCAAGGGCTGGCATACTTGATTTATTATTATTAGGGCATTTTGTCCATTGGGCAGAATGCCCATAGACTTTGAAAGCAGGTCAGTAAGTCTGACTATAATCTTTAACTGGATCTGTCCCATGGGGGGAGCAGGCCCCTTGCCCTTCATCCACGATCCAGGTGTGGCTCGGGGTGTTGTCCCGTTTGAGGCACTGTTCAGTGGAGTGCCCTGCTCTCATACAGTACCCACACACAGGTTTCTTATGGGGTTGCCCATTCTTGTGAGGTTACTGGGAGTTGGTCGAGGCAGGTGAGGAGGGATATAGTTTCTTCCATGGGAACTAAGATGAGGGTGATTAGTGTCCCAAGTGTCAGCCCAGCGATAGCACTCAACCTCTGTTTTAGGCGCCTTGTCACATAGATGGGTGGCGAGAGCTGGCGGGGCATAAAAGGAAAAAGTCCTGGAGCTGGATGAGTTTGAGGATGTCCTCCACACTAGTGGCTTTGAGAGATTCTAGCCATCGTTTTAAGGCCTGAGTCTTTTTAAAGATCCACTCAGACCAGGTTTGGCCTGGCTCTTTGGGCATATTTTAAAAGCTTTTATAATGGCTTGGCAGGCAAGGTCAAGATTTCCTTGATCCTCAGGGGGGGGAGACCATTGAATGCAATGGCACCCTTCCCTTCAAGGTGCCGTCCCAGGATCAGAGATACTTCTTCAGTAGAGGGTTGATAGGTCATCAGGACCTTTTCACTATGGTCAAGCCAGGATTCGGACTCGGCTCCATCCCATTTTCTTATAAGGGAATCTACACTGCTGAGGGTTGAATGAGGAGAGGTCGTTGGGGTGCTGCGCTCACTCTGAGCTCCCATTGCAAGCTGATGAGCTCTTTCTTTCTCCCTCTCCTGTCTTTCTGCCTCTTCTCTTTTCTCCTGGGCTATTCTTTCCTTCTCCTTCTCCTGTTTTTCTGCCTCTTCTCATTTCTCCTGGGCTATTCTTTCTTTCTCCTTATCCTGTCTTTCTGCCTCTTCTCGTTTCTCCTGGGCTATTCTTTCTTTCTTCTTCTCCTGTCTTTCTTTCTCCTTCTCCTGTCTTTCTGCCTCTTCTCATTTCTCCTGGGCTATTCTTTCTTTCTCCTTATCCTGTCTTTCTGCCTCTTCTCGTTTCTCCTAGGCTCTTCTTTCTGCCTCCCTTTCCACCCTGGCACCGTCTGCCCTCTCTTGGACCCATTCCCTCAAGGTTGTCCTGAGAGTTCCATGTCCTTTCCAGCGGACATGTAGAATTTGAAGTCCTCATTTTGCTGGGCTCTGGATGTCGCAGAAATAATGGTTATATGGCTGGACCTGTTAGAAAATCAATATGTCTGAAAGACTCAGGTGGTCTCGGAAGACTCAGGGTGTCCCAAAGGACTCAGGGTGTCTGAATAGACTCAAGGTGTCTGAAAAGACTCAGTTGTCTGAAAAGACTTAAAATTCAGGTGTCTGAAAAGACTCAGTTGATCGGAATGAACGTAAATTGATATGTCTGGATAAGACAAATCTCAGGGTGTCTGAAAAGACCTTATTAAAAATTAATGTCTGGATAAGACAAACCTGAAATACTCAATTGTTCAGAATGAATGAAAATTAGTATATCTGAATAAGACAAATGTGTCTGAATAAGACAAATATCAGGATGCCTGAAGAGACTGTTAATTCATATGTCTGAATAAGACAAATAATCAGTATGTCTGAAAAGACTTAGTTAAAATTTAACATGTCTGAATAAGACAAATCTGGAACACTCAATTGTTCAGTATGAATGAAGATTAGTGTGTCTGAATGAGACAAATAAATAAGACAAATATGTCTGAATAAGACAAAGGTTTCTGAATAACAAAAATTTCAGGATGTCAGAAGAGACTGTTAACTCATATGTATTAGTAAGACAAATCTGAAACACTCAATTGTCCAGAATGAATAAAGAGTAGTGTGTCTAAATAAGACAAATAAATAAGACAAATATGCCTGAATAAGACAACCTCAGGGTGTCTGAAAGACTGTTAAAAACTAATATGTCTGAGTAAGACAAATTTCAGGGTGTTTGCTAATATGTCTGAATAGACTTAGTGGTTCTTAATGAACGAAAAATTAACCCAAGCTGAAGTAAGCCTTTATGTATATTTTATTTTGCGGAGAGACGCTGCAGGACTAATAAAAGAAAAGGCTTACTGGGTTATACACTTATGGTGTGTAAAGGAAATTTTTCTTTCTCTGTTAAAAATCTTAAATGTGGCGTGATGAATTAAAATCTCCAACACATGAGGGTAAGCAAAAAAAAAATTGCTTAATCTTATAACATGCACGGAGGCAGTGAAAGAAATGGTTATTCTCTTTTACCAACGACTTAGCTTGCACACGTGTACTCAAATGTTTACTTCTGGTCTGTAACATCTGCGTCAATGAATGAGTCAGGCGGGTGGGTGGGGAGTGCTCTTCTTGACCACGTGTCTGGCTTCCTACCTGGCCTACCCTTTTGCAATGAATGAACAAGGGAAATTTCGCTAAAGTCTATTGCCTTAAAAAATGTGGCGAGGTGTATGGATGTATGGATAAAATTAGCGAGCGAAAGAAAGGTATTTATATATGCGCGCTGTGTGTGCGGTTTTATGACAATGGAATTTCTAATGGAACTCACAAATCAAAGATGGCAGATGGTTAGGATGGACCCATGGCCTGGAATTGACGATTCCGAGTCAGAATTTAATATTCTCTCATCTTGAGAGTGGGAATTTAGATTTCTAAATACTTCCTAGCTTTTCCTATTGATCAAGCGATGGAGAGCGAGAGAGAGAGAGAGAGAGGGAGAGAGAGGGAGAGAGAGGTGGTCACCTACAGTGTGCCTATCTTGGAATTCAGGACTTTCAAATGATCCTTATTGTATGAATGAAGGAATAGGGGCTTTATTTCTTTTATTAACTATTCAACTGAGTTGCTCCCTAGCTTTCTATTCTTAAAACATGCAGCTAACATGCGATAGCACAAAAATCTTGTGAAATTGTTAAGATGCTTCTCTCTTCTTGTGAACTAATTTGGCATGCATGTGGTCTATCAATTACCTAACACTGATTGCAGTCACTTTTCGCACCTAGCATAAACCTAAACAAAATATTTCGACACATACTTACGCTGTGAAACTGGCTCTTCTTGTTTGCTTAAAAATGAAGGGGGTTATGATATCAAGATCGTCTCTAAAATATGCAGACCATCTAGCAGTTGCTATTCTGCTGATAATTGCAAGGCAATTGGATCCTTGGCAAGGTACGCCAGTTGCTATGAATGTTAAAGGGGTACTTACTTGACTCTGGGCGGCAATGGATAACACAGGAGAGTTCCCCTTGTTTATTACACATCTGCTCAATATTAGGACAATTCGTAGACAAAGCAAGGGAAATCTATGGCTTAGGGCCTTCTTCAGGTAAGGAAATTACATAAACTCAAGGGTTCTCTTAACTAATTATATTTACATAACAAACACAGATCAGAAGAATGACGAATTACTGGGCAGGTAATAACAAGGGCCTGCTAAATAATGAATCCTACACAGAATAAATATTCTACACTGACGATGCCTTCATAACAGGGAAAATCGCAGTGGGAAGGGGGAACTGCACATGGATCAGCTGAAAGATTCCACAGTCGAGGTCCATCTGCAAATATATGCGAGACTGTTACTTGCAATAGTAACAAGATGCTCAAAAGGAACTGAGGAATGCACAGATGGTGCCAATTAACTCAGTTCAACACTAATGAATAATTAGTTTAACACTGAATGCTCCAACACAAATTACTGAGGTAATTGCACGATGGAAAAATAAAGGAAAATATTATACAGAGAAATAACAGGCATCATGATTGGCTGAAAAGGACCCTAATCAGGCACATTACCTTGCCACCTACGGGAGACATGTATTAATGTCAAGGCAGAGAGCATTACAGCAGATCAATTTTTCATAACTGACTCCCTAGGAATTGAGAAAGTGCATAGACTTCATTCAAAACTTTGGAGTAAAAATTCAGTCCCATAAGAATGTGTATAGGAAACAAGGAGAAACATGTAAAACCATATTAGGCCAAAGCTGTAAATATTGCGCTAAATTCGAGTACAAACAATCAAAGTGAAAGTCCAGCTACTCCTGAGAAAGGTGAGGTAGTCTCTGTGAGGACAATGGTAAGTTTTGCAGGTGGCACCCTCTAAGTCCTTACTTGACGGAACACTGTAAATGTAAAAGCCCCATGATAAGTGGCAGGATTATTTTCCAGGAAGGGTAGTAAGCATAAATGAAAGGTTTGAATCCCTGCTATCAATGTAACAAACGGTGCAATACAGTTTGACAGAAATTCCATGCGTGATTCGAAGGAGTGTACACTGGTACAGACTCTAGTAGCTGTCACCCATCCAAGTTGCATGTATAATAAGATGAATTTGAGGGGAAGTTCTTGAAACAAAAAACATTTTCACATTTCAAATGGTTTGCTTATAAAATAAATAAAGGTATGAGGTACCTCTTCTCTCAGGCAAAGCTCTCACTCACTCTATTTCAGACAGATTCCATGCATACTGGTAACCAATTGTGGTTTTTAACATCTCTCATAAATGACTAATATGAAAACATACTTTACATTAAAGATGATATGAAAGTCACTTGAACATGAATAAAATAAAAATAGTAATTATTATCACATTATAACATTAATTATAAAATCAATGTGCGAGAACTGTTAGGGCAGGCTCATGAGTGAATTCTGATTTAGTATTAATATTAGGTAGAGGAGATTGTAGATGGCTATGCTGATATCATGGCCGATGGAGACAATTCCTCAAGGATGGTTAGCTTGATTCCCATACCAAATTGACACAGGAGACCATCCTCTATTCTTTTGAGACCCTATAGGTTTCCTGTGTTACCAAAGGGAGGTATAGATTGAATAAAAAAAATTATAAAGTCAGGGGGTTATTCAGGATAGTGAATTCCCCTGGGCATGCCCAATTTTTGTGGTAGAGAAAAAAGGTGGCTCACTACAACTGTTTGTAGATACAGGGACTTTGATATTGTTACTAAGGACAATGCATACCCAGTAACCTCGACTGAAAGCTGGATACTACTGAATTCTGGTTCATGAGGATATTAAAGAAAAAAAACAACCATCATTATGAATGATCAGTTACACAAATATCAGTATCCCTTCAGAGTTAAAAATGCATCTGGTCATTCTTCCAGGGTAATGATGTCAGTATTGTTGTTGACTGTTAGGGATGGCGGTTCATCTGTTTAGATGGAGGGGGATGGGAAAAGAGCATAAAATTATTTTGATTGAAGTACTGTAAGCATTTAAGTGTAATGGGATGAAACTCATTTTGCTAAAGTGCCAGGTTCTTCAAAAGGAGACAGAGTTCCTCATTCATACAGTAACACCTTGGGGAATCAGGCTTTGTCCAGATAAAATGGAAGTTGTTCAGGCTTACCCACACCCAGCCACAGGGAGGGAAGTTGTGAGTTTTTAGGGATTGTGGGCATCAGAGAAAATTTATTTGGATCTTTGGGTGAAATTGCTCATCCACTAGATAAGTTAAAGGGAGAAAAAGTGATTGCGTGGGGGTCTGTAGAAGAACTGGCTTTTAATGACTTGAAAATGGCTCTGTTGACCAGCCCCATTTAGGAACTATGGATACTAGTAATATTGCAACTGGGGTGTAATATCACAAAATGATGATGAAGGGTGGAGAAGACTTTGTTATTCATCTTGAGCACTCAAGGGGCCAAAAAGAATAAAAGTGCTTTTGACTGAGAGGGACTTGCAATATTTTGGGTTTGAAAGGGCATCGGTATTTCCTTCTGGGAGAACGCATTCAGCTATTGAAAAATTATTGTCCTTTGCATGATCTGTTTAACAAGGGGACCTAACTGCACGAGAGAGTCATTAGATAGAAAGATTCTTAAAGTTTAACATTGTTGCATTTGAGTACATAGAGGGAAAAGCAAATAAGGTGGCCAATGCCCATTCCAGAAATCCTGTTGCAGGGGTCATGACACAGAATTAGAGGCAAAGGGAAGAGCTTACTTTGGGTCAGGATGGCCAGATTACCTAAAGTCAATAATAAAGAAAATAGGTCAAATACGGCTCTCGTCCTGGTGACCTTGAGAAACAGATATGTGTGACACACGACTCCTGCCTCACTACCTTTAGAAACCAGCTGATGGATTGGAGAGATGAGGGGGAACTAGAGAGAGAGAGAGAGAGAGAGAGAGAGAGAGAGAGAGAGAGAGAGAGAGAGAGGAATAATGGAACTGGAGATTGAAGTTAAATTGGTGAGTGAAACACAGAGTGCAAAGAGGATGCATGCCCTGAAGATGAAGAAGTATGCAGGTAGAAAATTGAGGAATTACAAGGACAGAGACAGGAAAGCGATGTCAGGCAGGGCAGCCGATCGAGACCACAGGTCTACCCCAAAGCCAAATCAAAAAGTCCTTCAAAAGAAGGCATCGTGCTTACCCCATACAAAAATGGGAATAAAAGCACGTTAAAAGAAAAAGAAGAAGAAGACAGGAAGGGTGGATCTTACACTTAATGGCAGCAATTAATGGGGAAGAAGTACAGTGGTCTATGACAATGAATGTCCTGTTTAAGAAATTTATTTTTTTTGAGGAAGGAATACTGTATTGTTCTTATGAAAAGAGGCCAGGAGAATATTGTTGTTATATTACTCCCTTCCTCTCTGATAAGCACCATGGCAGTATTGCACATAAGCCTGTACACTGGGCATTTGGGCATTATTTTTTTTTTATTAAGGATGAGGAAGACCAAGACCGATTATATAGCCAGGTGCCATGCTTGTAACTGTATGTGCAAGTAACAAAATGAAATAACCAAGGTCCGGCAATGGCCTGTGAGTCCTACTAAATTCCATCGATACACATAGATGTGGTTGAACCATTTCCACAAGTACACCTAAGTACTTGTAGATGCGTTCATGCGGTACACCCACATGTGCACTATGTATGATAAGTCCACTGCCTCATTGTCTCAAGTGTTGTATTTGTTCGTCATAAAATTTACATGTCCACAAGTGATAATTACAGACCAAAGAAGAAAATGTATAGGTTATTTGGAAACAGAGGTTTGCTGAGTGTTGTTGCCCAGGTATTCATATTTAAAACATATAGCTTTGTGATGTTATGATGTAAAGCTTTCACTATGACAAGAAAACTATGTTGAAAAATGGTTACACATAACTGCCTAGGTTGGCTGTTACTGGTACCGTCAGGTTTAATCATATCCAGTCAAAATGGAATGAAAACTAGCATGCTTATGTAAACTTGTAGTGTTAGCAGTGCCCATACTGGGTGTTTGGGTGTTGGCCGGAGGATGTGAATATGGAATCGCCATTCAAACCTTGGGCTGAGGTGGCCAAGGAACTAATGGAATAGGTGAGGAACTTCCAATAGCCAGAGTAATGAATTTGTGTAAACTCGGCAAGGAAAGTCAGGATACAGTTTTTTTAAATCTTCGGACATATATTGCTAATTAATGCGACATCTGGCAACTTTAGAAGGGGGAGGAGCTTCAGTGTTAATGTGTCTGCTTTTTGCTTAACCTCCAATAACTTTCAATCATATTCTACGGTTCTGTAATCATTGATACTTAAATGCAGTAGTAAGCTTTATAGTATTCATTCAAGTTGTAATTTGCAGTGACAGTTCTGAGCAAAATAAACATTTTTCGACATAACCTACCAAGTAACCTTACACAAATGAATTTATGACACCACAATGAATGGAATGCTTGTATAATTGGAAACGCAATCTTCCATAGTGAAATCAAGAGTTAAATTTGAGCAATGTCCAACGAAAAATGTGGGGAACAATAAAGGAATTAATGCAATGTTTTGATGAGAGAGAGAGAGAGAGAGAGAGAGAGAGAGAGAGAGAGAGAATTGCTGTTACTAAGCCTAGGCCTATAGTAGAGCTACTTATTTCATTATTTTTTTCTTCTAGAGATTGAGCGATACTATATTTGTATTGTATGTTTTAGCAATGGAGAGAGAGAGAGAGAGAGAGAGAGAGAGAGAGAGAGAGAGAGAAACTACAGCAACACCAAGAAACATCCAGTTACTTGTGTTTTCCTGCCTCGAAGTGCTCCTCACATCATAGAGAACGCTCTTGCGGATTTAAATAGATTTGGTCAACCTACCTAGCTGTCACAACATTTACCGCCATTAATTCCAGCTGACTTTTGACACCGTGAAATACAAATATGAATGTGTAAAAATTAAAGAAATTATCATTACCTCGTATGATGAAGCAATAATAAGCCCATTCATAACGGAAAACGAGTAAATATTGCCATTCTGATAAACAGTACTACACCGAGATATCCACACACTATCTTTTAGATCTTTATGAACGAAGTCATCTGAGAAATTCTGATTACTTCGGACATGCATGGTGTTTTTAAGTATCTGAACGTTTTTCTTTTGCAGATTTAACATATATGATATAATTTACATTGTATTTTCATATTCTAGAGTAAATTTACCGAGATTATGAGTTTTCTGTAAGAAAAAAAATAAAAATTCGATGAACGAAATCTAATGAAAAGTGTATCCTCACTTTCCTTGCCGAGTGTACATTAGGCAATAATGTTAGATGCGGCTGTGAAGCATTTAATTCAAGAGGTATAAACCATGATGCTGTGCAGGAAATTATTTGCTGTTGTTTTGGAACCTGCATGGCCCTTAGCACATCCTGCTGGACTATAAAATTGTGTGGCATTAGTTTGCCCACCAACGGGAAATTACCTGTCACTCTTTATGAATTAACCCAAGTGTTAGTGAGAAATGAAGGAAGTAGAACTGCTGTTCTTATACAACTGCTAGTGGACACAAAGGTCGCCTATTACGTTCTGTTTATTGTGTTGTTGTGGAAAAATACAGTAAGGAATGATAGAGTGTTTTAGGGGGAGGTGGGACGGGTTAGTTGAACACTTAAGGCTACCCAAGGGAGTTAGCTGCCTTTGTGAAGCCTAGTTGTACTATTAAGGAGCAAAACTTTCTCTTGGAGAGGCGTAGTTCCTAACTTTGATATATTGTGCCAGAGGTTAAAGGAAAAAACAACAGATCTAACACTAACAATTTAATCTGTCGGAAGTGCCACAGTTTTCAGAGGGAAATCTACGTCCCTATTGCCACTGACCCTTCCTTGTGCTAACCCCTCTACCTACTCCTCCTGCGCACTGCCAACTTGAGTAGATAAATAGGAATAAAGTGGTATGTGCAGAAAAGATAAATTGATAAGTGAAAAGATCTGCTCCGAAGTGTTTGGGATGATTATCAAGATGCAATATGAGTATCTCATTAGTTTCAGGTAATGTTTGGAATATGTTATTTCTTCTTTGGGTGCTGGTCATTGATTGTTGTGCCGGTTTTGCTTTATCCTCAGTTTCTATAATATTATGCTGTTGGTGTCCTCGTTGTGACTGTCCTGATATGGAGTTCAAGGCTTAGTGATATGACAGGGTACATCACTGTGAGAACTTGTCCAAGCTGGGCAGGGAGGAGATGACCTGGCCCCGCGCTTATGAACTTTGCAGTTTATATGTTGCTTGGTTTTTGTGAAGTCTCTACGTATCATATGTTATAGGATTGTTGTTACTTTTAATTAATAAATTAGGAGCCTCTCGGTATCCACATATTTTAACATTAATCTCGAGGATTATATTGTATTTTATTACTGGAGTTTATTATTAGCATTGCGATGGAATCACCATCGAGCCAAGCACTTTGAAACATTTCAATTTAGCCAAAGTAATCGGTTTAGATTTACGCTCCGACCCCATTCAGGTGCCACGGCAGCCTGCCTGAGTTACTCTCTCTAGACACATGAGTTTTGTCCACGAGCAATTGTACATGGCCCTATAAACACATACGCAATATTGTAGATAAGAAATTTCGACTGCAATAATAAATATGATAAAACTGATATCGGTGTTAAACATTTTTTTAGTGTAAGATTTTTGCGTGAACGTTGTTCATAACAAGAAATTCATTTTCCATATTGCGCAACGACGTCTCAAATGCCTAAGCGGTCACAATGATAGGCCTTTTGCTATTGTGACATCACCCCCATATACTCCGGAATTCCATCTATGATAGGGTTATGCAAGATGGGGTTATTTACATCAAAGACGTATGAAGTATAGCTTAGATTCTGACAGGTGAAAACGGTTAATGAATTTGAACAATCCATGTCTCCCGCGTCAAAGTATTCACTTTATTTTCGTATTAACATTATCTCGCTCTAGGTATATGCTTGCGCTCATATGCCATCCAAGCTGCGTAGACAGAATTTTGACTTGTGCATTTGGAAAAGTAACATTTACATAAATGTGATGATTAGATAACTTTAAAATACAAGTTCATTATGCACCGAAGTAATTTCAGTATCATCGTTCGTCACATGAGAAACAATACTAAAGCCGAAAGGAGAAGGAACAACCGACCAGCCAAGCATACAAATCTAAGAATCCAGGAGGGAGCGATAAGCTTCTCAATAAATAGTACTTTAGATTAAGGCGCACGTATCGCCCTGTCTCGGGAGTAATCCACCAACGGTAAGAGGAAGCAGATATATGGGCCGTAAAGATGTTCGTCTGCTAGAAGCAACGATATCAGGTACAGGAGAACAATTACTGCAGATCTTACTTGCTATATATTGATAATCCGGAAAGGGGGAAAATGGTTAAAGGTCAGACTACATTTATGCAGACAGGAAATCACCCTATTTGCCATGGATATTATTTATACTGGCGAAAGAGTAAAGTAAAATTCATTTGCAAGAGATCTTACCGAATAAAAGGGACACGACATTGAGCAATTGTTTATTAGAGACGAACAGAGAGACTAAGGAACAGATAATAATAATGGAAAGATATTGTGAACGGTAAGGTTTTCCTTCAATAACCCAGGATGAAATACAGTATATCAACAAGGGCCAAGGGAAAATGACAAACAAACAAACATCGACGGTCCTGTCACAAAATTATTGAAGGACAGAGGTAAGAGCAGCTGAAGAGGGAGAAGTAAGGTATCAAAGTTGATGGGTAATCCCTTCACTTGGCCCACTATGGGCTTTCAAACTTCCCGTCAAATAATAGTTATGAGAGTCAAGGTCGATAACTAACCAGAATATCTATTCTGGGAAACAATCATTTTATATTTTCATTTGATTTACATGACATTTCAGTTAGATAGGACAAGTTTTTTTTAATATTCTTCTGCAGGTTACAATTATTAAAATAATTTAGCTTGGATTGAACCTTGTAGGAACCTGAGGATTTAAGTGACAGAGCATGAAAATGTAAAGCCTAATGAAAAAAAAAAATACTCGCCAGAATATTATCCAAAGTACCAGAGAACTTACATAAAAAAACAGTCAGTTATGAAGAAAGGTATGGAGAAATGAATGATCACATATCAAAAATTCTTCAACTGTTTAGCAGCGAGTTTTTTTTTTTTTTTGTTTTTTTTACGAGGCAGAAAAAATTCTCGTTTTAAACCTTAAAGAAAACAAAACCTATACAAGAGACGTAAAAGTTCAAAGATGAAGCCTTCCACTGTACCTTAACAAAAAACCCTTGCACTTTGATGTCTCTCTCTCTCTCTCTCTCTCTCTCTCTCTCTCTCTCTCTCTCTCTCTCTCTCTCTCTCTGGTCTTTTGTAACACCCATTTTTCCATCGATGAAGGTAGACGTGACGCTATAAGTAGAGAAAAGGCAAAAATGGTGGTTGTTATTTTTCTCTCATTTCTAAAGAATCAGGAAAGCTACTCTCTTTCTCTTTCTGTAACACGAGCTCGCACACAGATGCGAGGACGCACACACCCGCGCGCACACACATCAACTTCAGTGTGCGTTAAGCACTGAAAGTACTGTTATGACCTTATTCACACAAGGATAATTTTCACGGCCAAGAAACAGTAAATATACCAGAACCACTTCTGTTAATTCTGGGATTGTCTGATGTTATTTTCTACTATTGCTGGTCCGTTGGTATAGTGGTTAGTGTCGTGGCATGCCACTCAGAGTCGCGGATTCGCGTCTACCCCGGGGCGATGAAAAATCACTGGCTCTGTATCATGATCAGTTACTGTTGCAGTGTGGGGTCTGCGGTGGGAGGTTGAAACCAACATTCTTTGGAAGCTTGAATTTCAAGTCAGTGGCTCCTATGTGGTTGTCCATGTAAATAGGTTTCATCTCCTGAAATAATAATAATAATAATAATAATAATAATAATAATAATAATAATAATAATAATAATAATAATAATAATAATTCAGTTATTACATATAAAACTACCATTAGTCACTTCTTTCGATTCCAGCTTGGCTTCACTTCTGATAAGTCACTGTTTGTGATGTAGTGTACACATTGCAGGGTCTCTGCCTGTCTTGCTGCGCGTGCCAGACTTTCACGGCCCCACAAAGACTGCACGGACATTGCAAATTCTGGAGTTAAACGATCTGATCAGCCTTTGGCGCCATTCACTCCCTAAACGCACAATTGTCTAAGTTCGTTTTTCATAGGTCATGTCAATCCCAAGACTACTTACATGACTTCTTTCTGATATTAGTGAGTCTTTTATTTTTCTGACGTAAATCGTTAGCATTAAAGCCTCTATGTCGCCCACTGTTGTTTACACCAGACTTCCAAATACTGATGCAAGAATGATAAAAGCTTGGTATTTTAGATATGGGAGACGGTAATGCACTCCGGAGGAGTAAAAGCATAATACTTCGCTCTGGTTTTCTCTCTCCCTGAGGCAGATTCAACTCTGGGCTTTCTAAAGTCAGCTTGACTACAACCACTAAGTTAAGTTTTCCTTTATAACCCAGAATTTCTTTACAAAATGTAAATTATGGCAAAGCTCTTCAGTATATGTCAGCATTTTCAGTTCGTAAACTTTTGTGAACTACTTTAATTTGAATATACGATGGATCTCAGAGGTCTTCAGTCGTGAAGGACAATTTATTATTCACTACTGCCATTACAAATATTATCATTTTCAGTTTTCTCACAAAAGTTATCTAAATCTATTTTACAAATTTTCGAATGATGTATGATATTTGAATGTTCTGGGTTTGAAATTCTACCACCCACCCGTACGAAAACTTACACCGCGTTGAGAATCGATTCGCACCTTAAGTAGTCAACTGGTGAACCCCACGCAGGTCCCTGTCTGACGTTCAAAAGACATGTAAGGAAATAATTGATCTTTAGCTTTAAAAACTGAACCGATGGTGAATGGGTTCTTAGGAATTAAAGTAATGGCATAAACATGTTCCTGAACAATTTGAGTGAACTTTTTGTGAAATTTAATGTCAAAAGATAAACGGAAAACATGCGAAGAACTTAATTCTTTTTGGGCTGTTAAAACTTTTGGTTTCTTAAGGAAATTTTTGTTTAATAGTTGATATAATTTCCTATACACCAGCTTACCAGAAAAATCATTTCATTATGGAAGAGGCTCCAGTCCGACGTAAGACGATTGCTCTGTGGAGAAGGGCAGAAATACGTAGAATTGGATTTAATATTAGCAAAACACGAGCCCTAGAAGTTGGTACCAAGTACTGTAAAAGTTTTCCTCATATAAATCGTGGTATTAAAACCGTCGTTTTGTCTGAAAACCAGAACTTCCAGGAATGGCATCTCCGTAGGGGAAAAGTGCCAACAGTGCACCTCACGGGGTGCTCTGCAGGCATTACTGAAGGTTCTTTGCAGTCTCCCTTCGATCCCTAGCTGCAACCCCTTTCATTCCTTTTACTCTACCTCCGTTCATATTCTCTTTCCTCCTTAGTACTGTCCATCCTCTCCTAACAGTTGTTTCATAGTGCAACTGCGAGTTATTCCTCCTGCTACACCTTTCAAACCTACCTACTCTCAATTTCCCTTCCAGCGCTGAATGACCTCATAGGTCCCAGTGCTTGGCCTTTGGCCTAAACTCCGTATTCCATTCCATTCCATTCCTGGAATGGCAGACGGTCGTTGACCTCTTTCTCGAAAATAAACTTTATGTTCGGATGTATTGTATCAGCATATTCTTCGAAGAGATCAGCTTTTAAAGAGGGCGAACGTATCGTCAACCAATGGAATAAAAAAGGGTAGGATCTTAATGGGCAATTATCGAGCATGTGCGGCTCCAGGAGCACATGAAGAGGTTAGCAAAACCGGGGTCAAGATGGGAATCCATGGCTCTGCCCTCTTTGTATGCAAAACATATATCGATCATAAAGATTTCGTATTATAGGCCAGACCACGAGCCCTCAAGACCTTTCTCTTCTGGAATCGCTGTTTATCAAATAGCTCGTTCCGTCGTGAAACGCTCAGACGCCCTCCTCCCCTCTGTGTCTGTCCTGAGATGTGTTTTTTTAGCTTTGTTTGCTTTTAGTTTAACGTTGTCACTCCTGTAGGTCTGTCATTAATCTTTTGTCCTTTAGCTCTGTTTACTGATAGTTCTATTTTGCTCTATGTTTTGTTATTTTTATTTCAATTAAATTCTTAAAATCTTGTAATGATTTTATTTTTCAAGTCCTTAATTCTTAAATATATATATATATATATATATATATATATATATATATATATATATATATATATATATATATATATATATATATATATATATATATATATCTTCTTCTTTTTTTTACGTGCTTTTATTCCCATTTTTGTATGGGGTAAGCACGATGCCTTCTTTTGAAGGACTTTTTGATTTGGCTTTGGGGTGGACCTGTGGTCTCGATCGGCTGCCCTGCCTGACATCGCTTAGACCCCGGTACGTATCTTTCATGTATCATACCCGACCCAACGCCCTTTCTTCCCCAGCAGCGAGAGTTATTGCGCGGGTATGGCGAGAGTTCGAGACGTGTGAGATGTTTGTTATGTTTTTAGAAGGTGTTGTAGTGTCTTTGTTTTGTGTGTGTTTTTAGTCTGTAACATCCATTTGCTTTTCAAGCAAACCTATCCGTTGATTACATATATAATCCCGGGATGTCTACACGGATAGCAAAGTGTCTGCCTCTCTGATCAGCCGGCTGCGGGTTTTGAACCCGCGCCACAGACCTCTACGAAGTCCGAAGCTGCTGCTGTAACCGACTGAGCCATCGAGGCTCTCTCTCTCTCTCTCTCTCTCTCTCTCTCTCTCTCTCTATATATATATATATATATATATATATATATATATATATATATATATATATATATATATATATATAGATATATATATATATGTGTGTGTGTGTGTGTGTGTATGTATGTATGTATGTATGTATGTATGTATGTATGTATGTATGTATGTATACATATATTAATTTCTGACACATCGGAACCTAACCCATGTGTAGGTATTGCTGACAGCTAAGACTCTCACTCGTAAGACCGGGGTTCAGTCCCGATGTGAGTCAGAAATTTATTTCTGTTAAAACCGTTCTTATGTGTTCATTTCCACACACACACACACACACACACACACACACACGACCTCTTAACTTCTCTACTCCCTAAAGTCGTATTTTTTTCTTTGAATGGTCTTTACCTGTGCCTTTTGTTGGGGTTATATGAACTCATCAAAGGTGTATGAAGTATTCATTTAGATTCTGACATTTGAAATCAGGAAAGAATTTGAACAATCCGCGTGCCCCTTGTGAAGATATTCGATTTATATTGTTATTAACCTTATCTCCCTCTGAGTGAGTGCCATTTTAGCCATGTAAATATAGATGCCATGTTGAGATATCCTTGAAATTAAAGATTTTTTGTATTCTGATACATGCAGCAGAATTGTACTGTGAAGCGATATACTTAAACAAAAGTTATTGTGCCGTACGTTAAAGGTCAAGGACAATACAATGAATTTATAACAGAATTTAAACAAATACCATTTGCAAATACGAGAAACAATAATGAAGAAAAAAGGACACAAACCTAAGAATTCAGGAGGAAGCAGCAAGCCTTCCAATAAGTATTACTTTAGATTTAGGCGCGGGGAGTAACCCACCAACGATACCAGAAAGTGGATATACGGGCCGTAAGATGCTTTCCCTGGTAATGCAACAAGGTAAGGGAGAGGGACAACAGTTACTGCCTTTCTTACATGCTATACATTGATATTTCAGAAAGGGGAAAAACGGTTAAAATTACACCATATGTTTAGACATAAGTAATAATCCTCACTTACTATTGCTGTTTGGTCAAAAGGTTGAAATAAAATGCATTTTTGGGAAACCTTACTGTATAAAATATGTATAACATTAAATACAGTATTTTATACTCGAAAGGAACAAAAATTTAGTAACTGACAACACTCAAGAGAAATTTTTGTAACCAATAAGGTTCCCACTTCAGTGGCGCAGAATAAAGTATAATTTACAAGAGGTGAAGGGAAAATGACGAAGAAGGGCACTAAGCGGCACAAGTAAGACAGGTAGAAGAGGGAGAAGCAAGCTGATGGGTAATCTCATCACGAAATACTGCCACTTGGCACACGGTGGGCTTATATAAACTTTGTTACATCAAATTCCAGTTATGACAGTCAAGCTCAATAATGAACAAATAAACTATTATTGAACAACAGGAAGTATTGTCCAAAAGTAAAACATTCGGTTTGTATTGAAATTTTATTCACAAGTCCTTTTAATTAGAAATAGGACAAGATTTTCGTAATACTGTGTTGATGTCACAAATAATGAAATAATTTTGCTTGAACGACCCTTTTAGAAACTTGGGGATTTAAGAGATAGAGTATGATAAAATAAAGCCACTTGGAAAACTTTATCTGAAGAACAAGCACCTCAAAGTACCATTTCACCTCAGAAGAGGAATTAAGAAAGTGTGTTGAAAACCTCAGCCGCCTTTGAGACGTATACGATTCTAAACTCTCACTCCACCATTATCCATAAGCCACAGGGGAAATACATGTAGGATAACAAACAGTAAAATGCAAAATTTTTGAAAAAAAGAAGACATGTTTCTTATTCTTTATAGATCATGCAGAAAGTGTTTTTAAAAACAAGCTGGAGTGCATCTTTCTTTTAAACTTTAAAATTCACGTTGAAAAATTATAACTTAAAGGCTCGTGTTCCCATGTTATAAAAAGTACAGACACTAGACAAGACGCATAAGGTTCAAACAGGAATCCTTTCATTGTACTTTGACAAAAACTCTTGGTCTTTGATGTTTTTTCAGTCTCTCTCTCTCTCTCTCTCTCTCTCTCTCTCTCTCTCTCTCTCTCTCTCTCTCTCTCTCCTTTTCTTTTATGCCACCCCATTTTTTTATCGATAAAGAAAGATGTGATGCTTCAAGTCTAGAAAACCAACAGTAATGGTATAAGTTGTTTTACCCTCATTTCTAAAAGATTAAAACATAGTCTCTCTCTGATCCACTCTCTCTCCCAGGCGTGCACTCTTGAGTTTGTGTTAAGTAATGACAAATTTTGGTATCCTTACATACACAGGGAAATATCTTTTTGA